>NW_027035150.1:0-9712 GCF_034236695.1 Oncorhynchus nerka | reverse complement strand
GCAAGGCCCTCCAGTAGGCAAATAAATTAGCGTTTGACTCTTCCCATCCACTCCACCCTGAATTCCAGCTCGTTCCCTCTGTCTGGATTTTTTAAAATTCAGAATGAATTCTGAAAACCTTAACAAAATGTTGGATTAATTGCACTTAGTTGCACTTAATTGCACTTAGCACTTGCACTATGAAACTGCACTTACCCTGACTATTTGCTTGTAAATATCCGTTGCTGTTAATTTTACATTTTTTTTACATGATACGTTTACATGATAAATGATAAATGAGATGCTGTAAAATGAATTGCCTCTCTGAGGAGATTAAAGTTTTCTGAATATGAATACTGTCATCATACTGTACTGTCCTATACTATACTGTTATCATACTATACTTTACTATACTGTTATCATACTATACTGTACTATACTACTGTATACTGTTATCATACTGCACTATACTGTACTATAATGTTATCATACTATACTTTACTATACTGTTATCATACTGTACTGTACTATACTACTGTAATCATACTGTACTGTAACTATACTACTGTATGCTGTTATCATACTGTACTGTACTATACTATTATCATACTGTACTGTACTATACTATTATCATACTCTACTGTATTATAGTGTTACCATAATGTACTGTACTATACTGTTATCATAATGTTCTGTACTATACTGTTATCATACTGTTCTGTACTGTTATAATACTGTACTATACTATTATCACGCTGTACTATACTGTCATCCTGCTATAATAGTGTACTATACTATATGTAACAGTGTTTCTTCAGTCTCTTTCCTCGGCCCTACCTGGGCTCGAACAAGGGACCCTCTGAACACATCAACAACTGCCTCCTACGAAGCAGCATTACCTATCGCTCCACAAAACCTCCGAGCTTCCGTTAGGAAAATATGGTGCTGTACAACATGACCGGTCGGGAGTAGGCTACTAAGAGCAAAATAATCCTAAAATGTCCACACCCTAATTGTAGTCTAACCAATACCCAAACGGAGATTCAGTGAAAATAAAAATCTCATTGATTCATCAAGACCAGTCTTTCTTATTGATATATTCCATGCATTACTGATCCTCTCCCTCTCTCTCACACACGCACACACACTTGCTGTCTTGACCTCTGAATGCTCGGCTATGAAAAGCCAACTGCCATTTACTCCTCATGTGCTGACTGGTTGCACACTCTATAACCACTGTTTTTATTATATGACACTGCTGGTCATCTATGAATGTTTGAATAGCTTAAAAAATGATCTAGCCTTTATGGCCATGTACTCTATAATCATAAAACCAGTTCGGATTTAATTGCAAATTAACATCGCTCTATTCACAGTTAGAAGACAGTTGAAGAAACTTGAGAAAAACAAGTGTTTGAAAACATCTCAGCACGGTTTTACATGTGGTCGTGGAGCTGGGGTGTAAGTGCAACTAAAATGTATCCAAATCATTGGATAACAGATTAGCCCTCAGAACTCATTCTATCTTCTATCTTCAATATGCCACAATGTCACAAATATGCCACAATGTCACAAATAATTGAACACACACAACATATAAATGCCACGTTACAAATAATTGAACACACACAACATATAAATGCCACAATGTCACAAATAATTGAACACACACAACATGTGCAGATTTACTTGGTCAAAACAGTCAAGACATGTATTTATTCAAGACTATCAGAAATAATGTTGGTACTTATTTATTTGGATCTAAAGCCATTAATGAGTGAATAATCCAATAATCATTTTGTCAGGCTTGCCATTCCAAATAAAATTGAATATTTTTGCTCATATAATTTAAAGAGGTCGCTAGGTGTAGGCAAAGCCATACAGGAACCTTTATTTAACTAGGCAAGTCAATTATGAACAAATTCTTATTTACAATGACGGCCTACACCGGCCAAACCCGGACGACGCTGGGCCAATTTTGTGCCGCACTATTGGTTTATGCACCATCCATTCACGGCCTGTTGTGATACAGCCTGGAATTGAACCAGGGTGTCTTGTAGTGACGCTTCAAGCACTGAGATGTAGTGCCTTAGAGCGCTGCGTAATTTGCTATGGGCTCGCGCTAGTGTTCCCGTTTAGCCAACGTTCTTAAGCCACTTTTCAGCCTTGGGTGAATTGACGAAAGCACCCGAGTGTCCATTGAGAAAGCACAACGACTATACCATTTAGCTAAGCTAAGAATGACAAGAATAATCAAGTTAATAAACGTTGGGTAGTTAGATAGCCTATAGTTAATATACTGGCAAGTTTGGTGTATAACTACTAACGTTAGGTAGCTAGCTAACATACCGGGAAACACTGCTGTAATGATATGCTATGTAGTTCGTAAGGACAGCGTAGCTAACAAATTGTCAGCCAACATAACTTGTAAGGTAACTTATTTGAAAAGTCATTACTTTATTACATTGAGTAGCAAGCTTGGTCGTTAGGGCAAATCTGGTCTGTGATAGAAGTTTTTTTCTCACACCTAGCTCGGCTATTAGACTATTCTTTAGTAAAGGTTGAATAGTCTATTGTTCAGCTATTAGCCCTCCTCCCCAACTTGCAACCAATTGCTGTCCCATCTTATTCCTTTCCCTCTTCCACATGTCATCATTCTGTTCCCGAGTGGCTCGCTTCTGGGCATGCTGGCAGGATAAGGCAGCATCTTCGGTTGTGCGGTCAAGAATTATGCATACAGTAGCACGTTTGTATGAAGGTCTAGTTATTCACAGGCACATTGTTATACGCTATGGAGGTACATTTGTGTCCTTTTGTTGAGAGCAAAACCTTTTTTATTTTCAATCAAAAACAATAGTTCTAAAAGCAACTTTTTTCCGACACAAAGGAAGTGAAAGCGGACACCTACAAAGAAGGCATCTCAGGTAAGCAGCACTGGTCTGTATTGACATATCCTAAAAATGACATCTGCTGCTTCAGACTGAACGGTCATATCTCAGTTATTGTTTTCATGTCTATAAAAAATAAGCTGTTTTCTTTACTTTCAGAGAGCGAGCTAACCAAGGGGTCGAAAATGTAGATATTGCCAGATGTTCACTGTCCGAGGGACAGGCCGTAGAAGCTTATTGCTGGCAAAAGTGTCCATAAACAGAGGTAATTAAACTGTTCGGTGTTCTTTTTCTCCATCTCTGCCTGTCTTGTTGTACATGGAACCTGACTCACATGGAATTAATTTAAAAAGCCTTAAAATGTCAGCTGATCATTTTCAGATTTACACAACATAAACACAGCCATTTTCGCTGGACTATCTGTTGCTGCCAAGTCATGATTTCCCTGGGGGTTATCCTTGCAATAACCAAGTGGTGAGACACAAGATGGCGTAGCAGTGAAGATGTGTTTTGTCTCGTCCTCTCGTGTACTTTTGTATTTTTCGTATTTTTTGTATATATATTACAATTTTATTTTCAATCTCTTTTCGATTTTTAATTTGATTATACCTTCCGGTAAACTGCCTCACCCAATGTGATACTGTATCGCTATTATTTTTAATTTTAGAACACATTCAAGAACCTCCAGAAGCTAACCAGCTAATTAGCTACAAGCTATTTAGTCATTATTAGCCACTGCTAGCGGCTTTTACCTTCTGCACAGATACCAGCCCTTTTTTTAGCCTGGATAATACTCTCCAGTCTACCAGTATCGGACTGTCTCTCCACAACAACGCCCGATTCCTGCCGTAATCCCTGGACCACTACTTCTGATCTTCATAGCTAGCTAGCTCACAGCTATCAGCTAGCTAGCTCACAGATAGCTTGCACTCACCGTGGCACCCAGTACCGAAGCCCACTCATACACGGCTAGAGCCCAATACTCCACCGGATCCTTGCTGTAAACTCTGCGCCTTGGCACCGGTTCACCGCTGCTACCAATTGGCTATAGTGGCTAACGCCACTGCCACGAAGCTAGAACCAGTTAGCCGTGAGCCAGGCGCATCTCCCGGCTAGCAAACTAAATTCTACAATACCTCTTTTGCCATCTGGCTTGGATTCTCTGTCGGCACGGCGCCTTGCCGCACCACCACGACTGGCCTGCCGACGAATACTCCATCCGCTGTGCCTTCAACCGGCCTCCGTCGGAGCAGACGCTCCTACTAGACCCGGGCTACTAACTTTAAACACTGTGTCGACCCCGCATGCTAGCATAGTGGCGGCTTCCCTGTTCCATCTACTGCTGCCCCCTGGACACAATGATCACTTGGCTACATAGCTGATGCCTGCTGGACTGTCCATTAATCACGGTACTCCATTCTGTTTCTATTATTTATTTATTCCTTCTTCTTATTATTATTATTTATTTTTTATCTGTCGGCCTCGTCGCGAACTCAGGCTCTGTGTGTAGTTAATCCGACCCTCTCTGCCTAGTCATCGCCATTTTACCTGCTGTTGTTGTGTAAGCTGATTAGCTGCTGTTGTCTCACCTGTTGTTTTAGCTAGCTCTCCCAATCAACACCTGCGATTATTTTATGCCTCGCTGTATGTCTCTCTCAAATGTCAATATGCCTTGTATACTGTTGTTCAGGTTAGTTATCATTGTTTTAGTTTACAATGGAGCCCCTAGTTCCACTCTTCATACCTCTGATACCTCCTTTGTCCCACCTCCCACACATGCGGTGACCTCACCCATTACAGCCAGCATGTCCAGAGATACAACCTCTCTTATCATTTCCCAGTGCCTGGGCTTACCTCCGCTGTACCCGCACCCCACCATACCCCTGTCTGCACATTATGCCCTGAATATATTCTACCATGCCCAGAAATCTGCTCCTTTTATTCTTTGTCCCCAACGCTCTAGGCGACCAGTTTTGATAGCCTTTAGCCGCACCCTCAACCTACTCCTCCTCTATTCCGCGGGTGATGTGGAGGTAAACCCAGGCCCTGCATGTCCCCAGGCACCCTCATTTGTTGACTTCTGTGATCGAAAAAGCCTTGGTTTCATGCATGTCAACATCAGAAGCCTCCTGCCTAAGTTTGTTTTACTCACTGCTTTAGCACACTCTGCCAACCCTGATATCCTTGCCATGTCTGAATCCTGGCTTAGGAAGGCCACCAAAAATTCTGAGATTTACATACCCAGCTATAATATTTTCCATCAAGATAGAATTGCCAAAGGGGGAGGAGTTGCAGTCTACTGCAGAGATAGCCTGCAAAGTAATGTCATACTTTCCAGGTCCATACCCAAACAGTTTGAACTTCTAATTTAAAAAAATAATCTCTCCAGAAATAAGTCTCTCACTGTTGCCGCCTGCTACCGACCCCCCTCAGCTCCCAGCTGTGCCCTGGACACCATTTGTGAATTGATCGCCCCCCATATAGCTTCAGAGTTTGTTCTGTTAGGTGACCTAAACTGGGATATGCTTAACACCCCTGCAGTCCTACAATCTAAGCTAGATGCCCTCAATCACACACAAAACAAGGAACCTACCAGGTACAACCCTAAATCTGTAAACATGGGCACCCTCATAGACATTATCCTGATCAACTGGCCCTCCAAATACACCTCCGCTGTCTTCAATCAGGATCTCAGCGACCACTGCCTCATTGCCTGTATCCGCTACGGGTCCGCTGGACAAACGACCACCCCTTATCACTGTCAAACGCTCCAAAAACCTTCTGCGCTGTATTCAGATTATTGCATGGTGTGCTTTTTCGGTAAAGCTTTTGAAATCTGACACAGCGGTTGCATTAAGGAGAAGTGGATATAAAATTGTGGATTCTAAAATTGCCCTTCCAGTACATACACTGGATGACCAACAGTATATGAACACCTCCTCATCAAAACATCTCATTACAAAGTTGGTTCCCCCTTCGCTGCTACAGTATAACAGCCTTCACTCTTCTGGGAAGGCTTTACACAAGATGTTGGAACATTGCTGAGGGAACTTGCTTCCATTCAGCCACAAGAGCATTAGTGAGGTCCTTCCCCAAACTGTAGAATGTCATTGCACGCTGTAGCATTAAGATTTTCCTTCACTGGAACTAAGGGGCCTAGCCCGAACCATGAAAAACAGCCCCAGACAATTATTCCTCTTCCCCCAAACTTTACAGTTGGCACTATGCATTGGGACAGGTAGCGTTCTCCTGGCATCCGCCAAACCCATATTTGTCCCTGGGACTGCCAGATTGTGAAGCGTGATTCATCACTCCAGAGATCGCGTTTCCACTGCTCCAGAGTCCAATGTCAACGAGCTTTACACCTCTCCAGCCAACGCTTGGCATTTCTCATGGTGATCTTAGGCTTGTGTGCGGCTGCTCGGCCATGGAAAGTCATTTCATGAAGTCATTTTCATTTCATGAATAGTTATTGTGGTGACGTTGCTTCCAGATGCAGTTTGGAACTTGTAGTGAGTGTTTCAACCAAGGACAGACGATTTTACGCGCTTCAGCACTCGTCGGCCCCGTTCTGTGAACTTGTGTGTCATACCACATTGTGGCTGAGCCGTTGTTGCTCTTAGACGTTTCCACTTCACAATAACAGCACTTACAGTTGACCAGGGCAGCTCTAGCAGGGCAGAAACTTGACAACCTGACTTGTTTCCACACATGTCAGGTTGGAGCGAGCGGTCGCATCTGCACTCGGTCCGCAGGTGGTATTACATTTCATTACATTTCATTATAGTACAACGGTTTGATTTGTCTAATCTTAGCAATTTTTCTTCTTAGCTAGCTACATAGCCGTCTTTGTATCATAGATAATTGCGTAATTATCGTATTTCGTCGTCCTAATGCAGTCTACACCGCCCTGCAGCTAGCTAGCTAGCTAACGTCTACCGTTAGCTAGTCCACCGTCTACCGATTAGCAGCACAACTTACACTCAACTGAACGACTTGATTAGTGTAGTGTTAGCTAGCTACATAGTTGTCTTTGCTGTCTTCGTATCCAAGATAATTGTGTAGTTTAGAGTGTGTAGTTTTAGAGTGATTATCTTAATTTACCGAGGTTAGCTAGCCAGCTATTTGTCGTCCTTAACGTAACAGAACTTCCGCACTCAACAATCCGGTCGCATTTCGCTCGCTCCACAGGTAGTATCACATTTTTCATTTCATTACAGTACAACGGCTTGATTTGTTTGATCGTAGCTAGCTAGCTACATATCTTTGTATCAAAGATAATTGTGTAGTCTTGAGCGATTTCCTAGGTTAGCTAGCCAGCTATTGTCGTTCTTTTAACGCAACGTAACGTAAATCAACACTGCTAGCTAGCCAGCTAGCCCCGAATAGCAGCACAGTAGCACAGTAGAAACCATTACACTCAACGGAACGACTTGATTAGTGTAGTGTCAACAACGCAGACACTGCCAGCTAGCCTACATAGTCAACAACGCAGCCTCTGCCAGCTAGCCTACTTCAGCAGTACTGTATCATTTTAATCATTTTAGTCAATAAGATTCTTGCTACGTAAGCTTAACTTTCTGAACACTCGAGACGTGTAGTCCACTTGTCATTCCAATCTCCTTTGCATTAGCGTAGCCTCTTGTGTAGCCTGTCAACTATGTGTCTGTCTATCCCTGTTCTCTCCTCTCTGCACAGACCATACAAACGCTCCACACCGCGTGGCCGCGGCCACCCTAATCTGGTGGTCCCAGCGCGCACGACACACGTGGAGTTCCAGGTCTCCGGTAGCCTCTGGAACTGCCGATCTGCGGCCAACAAGGCAGAGTTCATCTCAGCCTATGCCTCCCTCCAGTCCCTCGACTTCTTGGCACTGACGGAAACATGGATCACCACAGACAACACTGCTACTCCTACTGCTCTCTCTTCGTCTGCCCACGTGTTCTCGCACACCCCGAGAGCTTCTGGTCAGCGGGGTGGTGGCACCGGGATCCTCATCTCTCCCAAGTGGTCATTCTCTCTTTCTCCCCTTTCCCATCTGTCTATCGCCTCCTTTGAATTCCATGCTGTCACAGTTACCAGCCCTTTCAAGCTTAACATCCTTATCATTTATCGCCCTCCAGGTTCCCTCGGAGAGTTCATCAATGAGCTTGATGCCTTGATAAGCTCCTTTCCTGAGGACGGCTCACCTCTCACAGTTCTGGGCGACTTTAACCTCCCCACGTCTACCTTCGACTCATTCCTCTCTGCCTCCTTCTTTCCACTCCTCTCCTCTTTTGACCTCACCCTCTCACCTTCCCCCCCTACTCACAATGCAGGAAATACGCTCGACCTCATCTTTACTAGATGCCGTTCTTCCACTAACCTCATTGCAACTCCCCTCCAAGTCTCCGACCACTACCTTGTATCCTTCTCCCTCTCGCTCTCATCCAACACTTCCCACACTGCCCCTACTCGGATGGTATCGCGCCGTCCCAACCTTCGCTCTCTCTCCCCCGCTACTCTCTCCTCTTCCATCCTATCATCTCTTCCCTCTGCTCAAACCTTCTCCAACCTATCTCCTGATTCTGCCTCCTCAACCCTCCTCTCCTCCCTTTCTGCATCCTTTGACTCTCTATGTCCCCTATCCTCCAGGCCGGCTCGGTCCTCCCCTCCCGCTCCGTGGCTCAACGACTCATTGCGAGCTCACAGAACAGGGCTCCGGGCAGCCGAGCGGAAATGGAGGAAAACTCGCCTCCCTGCGGACCTGACATCCTTTCACTCCCTCCTCTCTACATTTTCCTCTTCTCTCTCTGCTGCTAAAGCCACTTTCTACCACTCTAAATTCCAAGCATCTGCCTCTAACCCTAGGAAGCTCTTTGCAACCTTCTCCTCCCTCCTGAATCCTCCCACCCCCCTCCTCCCTCTCTGCAGATGACTTCGTCAACCATTTTGAAAAGAAGGTCGACGACATCCGATCCTCGTTTGCTAAGTCAAACGACACCGCTGGTTCTGCTCACACTGCCCTACCCTGTGATCTGACCTCTTTCTCCCCCCTCTCTCCAGATGAAATCTCGCGTCTTGTGACGGCCGGCCGCCCAACAACCTGCCCGCTTGACCCTATCCCCTCCTCTCTTCTCCAGACCATTTCCGGAGACCTTCTCCCTTATCTCACCTCGCTCATCAACTCATCCCTGACCGCTGGCTACGTCCCTTCCGTCTTCAAGAGAGCGAGAGTTGCACCCTTCTGAAAAAACCTACACTCGATCCCTCCGATGTCAACAACTACAGACCAGTATCCCTTCTTTCTTTTCTCTCCAAAACTCTTGAACGTGCCGTCCTTGGCCAGCTCTCCCGCTATCTCTCTCAGAATGACCTTCTTGATCCAAATCAGTCAGGTTTCAAGACTAGTCATTCAACTGAGACTGCTCTTCTCTGTATCACGGAGGCGCTCCGCACTGCTAAAGCTAACTCTCTCTCCTCTGCTCTCATCCTTCTAGACCTATCGGCTGCCTTCGATACTGTGAACCATCAGATCCTCCTCTCCACCCTCTCCGAGTTGGGCATCTCGGCGCGGCCCACGCTTGGATTGCGTCCTACCTGACAGGTCGCTCCTACCAGGTGGCGTGGCGAGAATCCGCCTCCACACCACGTGCTCTCACCACTGGTGTCCCCAGGGCTCTGTTCTAGGCCCTCTCCTATTCTCGCTATACACCAAGTCACTTGGCTCTGTCATAACCTCACATGGTCTCTCCTATCATTGCTATGCAGACGACACACAATTAATCTTCTCCTTTCCCCCTTCTGATGATCAGGTGGCGAATCGCATCTCTGCATGTCTGGCAGACATATCAGTGTGTATGACG
>NW_027035149.1:0-9711 GCF_034236695.1 Oncorhynchus nerka | reverse complement strand
ACTGCATGTCCACGGAGACCATCCTACCAGCTCTCTGTCTGCAGAAGGCATCACAGACCCAGCAGCCAGGTGAAATGGTGTGACATGGAGATGAAAAGACAACGGAAGCATCTATTTCCCCCTGGCACAAACACACGCTCCCATACATTTGTGCGCACCGACACAACCACAAGCGGCTGCTGCTCTCCATCCTCGCTCTTCCTCTGCCTGCCTGCAAGTGCAGGGGCTTAACAGACCCATAGGTGTCACCCTATACAAGCCGAGAGAGTGAGGTACTCACACACATTAATGGGGGTGGGTGGATGAGGAGAGAGAGAGCAACAGAGACACAGGGAAGGAAAAAGGAGAAAAAAATATGTGGAGATGTACAAAGCAGATGCTCTGCAGGAAGCGGCCAGTGAAGATGAGACGGGGAAGACAGTGCGATAACCTTCAGATGAGGCCGAACAGCCTTCCTTCCCCCAGAAGAACAGTGATTACACTAATACTAATCCCACTGACAGGCACAAACGGACTAATAAATAATGGATGGTAACCACTGCACTTTCCAGTACTCCTTCTGAGACTGAAATAATGATATATATATATATATATAGACAGTGTACATAGACATCAGCCAGTCCTCCTCCATCCTCTGTTGCAGCTGAACACATGCTAAACTAACAGCCATTCTATTAACACATAATCCAATCCTGCCTGCTGCAAATGGCTCCAGTGCTCCTCATACACAAGTGAATCTGTTTGTCTCCCTTTCATGCTCAACGGCAGACTCATCTGCCTGCCCCTGTCTATCCCGTTCTCCTCTCCCCAGTCTTAGAGTACCAGGAGTGGGGTTGAGCTGTGCCTCTCCCTCTCCCCAGTCTTAGAGTACCAGGAGTGGGGTTGAGCTGTGCCTCTCCCTCTCCCCAGTCTTAGAGTACCAGGAGCGGGGTTGAGCTGTGCCTCTCCCTCTCCCCAGTCTTAGAGTACCAGGAGCAGGGGTTGAGCTGTGCCTTTCCCTCTCCCCAGTCTTAGAGTACCAGGGGCATGGGTTGAGCTGTGCCTCTCCCTCTCCCCAGTCTTAGAGTACCAGGAGTGGGGTTGATCTGTGCCTCTCCCTCTCCCCAGTCTTAGAGTACCAGGAGCAGGGGTTGAGCTGTGCCTCTCCCTCTCCCCAGTCTTAGAGTACCAGGAGCAGGGGTTGAGCTGTGCTAGTCACTGGTGCTCCTCTGTGGTGTGGAGCTGGCTGTGTGTCGGAGCTCTCATTACTCTCATTATGATTATTGAGGCTGTTGATATCAGTTTTAACCAGGTGTCACAGCACTTCAACTGGAAATCAGGGGTGCACTTCCCCCACTTTATCCAGCTCTGGACAGCTTCCTTTTCTTTAGCGCCGCGCTGTCGGATAAAAAGCAATCTTATTTCACACCTCACAGACTATCTTTCTCCTCTTCCTCTTTCTTTTAAAATCCCCCCTGCTCCCCATCAACCCTTGCACCCCATTCCCATATCAAAGCTGGCCTGACTCCGGACTGGGGGGTGTCAAATGAAAGTGACAGGAGGGTACCATGGGACAATGGGACACAGGCCCCATGCTGGGGGCTTTCATGCATTGTCCGCTCCTCATATCAGCACCTCTCTGCCCCATATGCAAGCCCCCCTCCTTGCTCCCTTAAACCACAACACAAGGAAAAACACTACCACCCCTCCCAAAAAGTATCCTTGCCCCGGCCCAGACCCCTCCTCATGCCCTCCCTGATGAGCTAGCTGTCAGAAAACCACGAATGAGTAAAACACGGCCCACTCCCTAACCAGAGAGGCGAGAGGTTAGAGAGGTATGGGCCATCACTTAGTAATAATAGTCAACCACAACATATGATACAACCACAGTACCACAAAGCAACTACACCGCCATTCAAACAGTCCAACAAACTGCTGATATCAACATAGGATACAATCAAAGATATATATAAAAGGGATATACAAAATATAAGTGATAAATGCATTACATTACATTTAAGTCATTTAGCAGACGCTCTTATCCAGAGCGACTTACAAATTGGACCAAACGTATTGTGCATGCGAGTGTAGGCCTTAATCTGCCGTGCACACACCTCTCCCTCCTCTGGTGGGAATATGGTCGATCACTTTGGGCCAAAGTAGTCCACCACCCCGCTGCAGAATTTGTTATTAAAAAAAATACTCAAATGTGTATTTAATAATGTTTCATACTTAGTGGATGTCGACAGGAAACTTCCAAAGTAATTGTAAATACAAGCATAAGATACAAACGGAAATTAAGCAAGTCAAACATGTGGTGAGGATTGGGTGATTCCTTGCTACCATAAAACACAGTGTCTGACTCAAGCGCTCTGAGACTTAGCGTCACACCAACACACTGCACAAGCTGACCGACTGACTGCCCAACACCCACTAGCCATACACGCATACAACACACACCACACACATTCAAAGAGGAGTGTCTTGTTTTTCTAATGCTCTTTCAGTCTCTCAAACCCCTCTCTCACACACACACACACACACACACACACACACACACACACACACACACACACACACACACACACACACACACACACACACACACACACACACACACATACGCTCCTCACATTTAGGAAGGAAAGAAGAGTACCTTGGTTTAAAGGGCTGCAGTGTCTCTCTGGCGGTGTGGGACTGAGTTACGTGCTAGATTCCTGACCTGTCTAAGGGAGGACATGACACTCTCTCCCCACTGGCCCTGCCGTGACCTCACCATCTAAATGTGAATGAATACTTTGTGTCTCCATGGGCTGGGGGCAGTGGGGGAGGCGCAGGAGGAGCAGGTGGAGGGGGTAAAGGGGTCCAGGTTAGGGCAGCTAATAGCTAAAAAACTTTAAACAGCAAGTTAATCACAAACAGCAGGGATAGCTCACACTGCCTAGAACAATGAGTGGGCCCCATCCCTCTCTCTCCCTCTCTCACTCCCTCTCTCTCTCTTCAGCACTCCCCTCCTAACCCCCTGCCAGTCCGGACCAACCCTCCTAAGCCTTCCAAGCAACACTTAATTTGATCCCCCTAGCCTTTCAAAGTCACTGGTCATTTCAGTGGACATTCAGCCCTTATTCAGGTCACCGAGGGTCACACAGAAAATTATTTTATCTGTCCGCAACGGCAGCAGCATCTAATAGGGGGAAATCTAATTTACACATGCCACCGGAATATCCTGTTATTCTAAATAGACATCACTTTGTTTCAATACCTGATGTGACACCGCATCGCAAACATGACATGTCTAATGCAATGGATGCTCTGCATGTCCAATAAGTAGGGAGCTGTAAACAGGACATCAATCGTGATGAAATGGCTCCCTCCTTCAAAATAGAGCTCACAAAAACCACATATGACTATCTAATTGGGCAGTATACTACACACAGCATATGCCAATTTAAAAAATAGCATGAAGTATTTTCCTTAGTAATTATCTCATAGGAATTAGTACTAATTAGTAGAATTATTGCTTGTATTATTGATACTTAGACACATTATAAATACATCTGTGAAGAGTGGAGTTCTATTTCTCTTCTCTTTTGTGTTTTCGTGGAGGAGAGGAGCAGGGGATGTAGGTTAATGTGCCTGCACAGGGACTGAGCATTCAGGGATCACTCTCTCCAGCTAACCTCTACACACACGTATACAGACAGAATACACACACGCAAACAGCTCTGACCGGCCATTACGCTGTGTCCTGTATGACGGTAGCCTCGCCTATACACATATTATGGACAAAGGAGGATGCAGACTGTGCTTTTCCCTGGCAGGCGATGGGCTAAAAGCCTGGGCAGGAGGCAAAGACATCACTGGACACACTACTGCTCTCAAGTCTCTCCTCTCCCATGCCTGGGGGAGATCTGTCCTGCACAAAGACAGCATAGACACAAACACTCTCACTTGACTAACCCCCCACTCTCCCTGTCACCCACCTCTCTCTCTCTCACACACACACACACACACACACACACACACACACACACACACACACACACACACACACACACACACACACACACACACACACACACACACACACACACACACACACACACACTAATCTTCCACCCCTTCCTGTCTTTCAAAATCAACCCGTTTCTTAATGCATCCCTCTTTTCCGTCATCTCACACCACAATAGCTTTGCCTATTTCTAGACTATTGAAGGGGGCTAGCTAAGCAGGATCCAGAGGGAGGGGGGATAGGAAAAATGCATCACCGCTGTCATGAAGGGCAATCACATCAACTCTGAAGTATTCACCAGTGGGTCGGAAAATGCGATGGTACAGTTGTGACAGGCGAGTAGCCCCCCCTCATCCTCCCCCTCCCTCTCCCCACTCCCCATCAGGGAGGAAGCATGGCGGGCACTCTGAATATGTATAACCCGGAAAAAATGTATTGATTTTTCATTTGGCAAAAAAGGGACATAAAAATCGCATAACCCGAAACTGTCACAGCTCTTTTGTTTATAGCTCATCTCTCCCGATGTCTGGCTTTTGCCACAAACTCCCTTTAATTACCAGGTACAGCACAGACACACACACACACACACACACACACACACACACACACACACACACACATCACACACACACATCACACACACAAACACACACACACACACACACACACACACACACACACACACACACACACACACACACACACACACACACAAACACACAACACAGCCCACTGTGCTTAACAAGACAGCACCATTCTTACATTCACACATGTATTAAATATGATCAACAGCCAGCTGCTTTTGTTGAATATCTGACAAATAAAGCAGACGGAATGTGAATATAGACACTGCAATGTTATATATACACAAATTATATCTGCTGTAGAAATTGAATGCTAACAATATCCTTGATTTAATATACTGTGTGTGAGTATTTTTATATTTAAGTTGATGCTACTTTACATTCACATTCCGTAGCCTAGTTCACTAAGGGGCTTCATTTCAATGTGGAATTATTGAAACAGGCTTCTTTAGTCCCACCGCACAGCAAGCTGCCAGGTATGTGTGCATACACGTGTCTGTGTGTCCATTACCAGGTACTTATCTGTTTACGCCTCTGTTTAGAACTACCGACCCACCAGTACAGCGGGCGGTCTGAAAAAGATCTCTGCCTGTCAGTTTATCGAATGCCCCATTTGCATATCTTTGTAGTGCATCCATCCAGCCTGTGGATCGCTCTGTGGAGGCATCAGCTGAGAAAATCAATGTGGCCATGGTTGTATGTATGTAGCACCCACCTCGATGTGTTAGGAGTCCAGCTCACAGCACACAGCCCCCACATGGCTCAGTCTACACCAGTCCTCCCGGGCCTGCCACGTACATAAACACACTACCCACAAGCCCTCTCTCTCCAGACTGGGCCGCTCCAGCCCTCCCGCCTGCCTGCCTCTCTGGCTCGGAGCACGCGGTCAGCAGCGGGCTTGACGGGCTGCTTGTTTATAAAAGCGTACGCCTAGCTAGATAAAACAGAATTGACTAGGCTTCTGAATACCAATATGGCTAATCAATTTGATTAAAAATATAAGATATGGGGGCTATCATTGATGTGTTTTCTTTCTAATACTATCTGTCTGCTATGCCTGCTAAATCAAAATGTGTTGGAGGGATATTTTACTGGGGAGAGGATGAATAGGTGGTTCAGCACTGAACTGAACTGGACATGGAAGTGTTTCAGTTGGGTCAATGTGACAGGGTGTCAGCCAGGCACTGCCAGGCCAGCCCACAGTGTGACAGGAGCGTGTACTGTATGTGTGACTCACTGAGCACAGTGACAGGTCCACCTAAATGTACCATCCCTCAGGATAACACGTACACTAAAGCTCAGTCCAAACAGTAGCACTGTGGCCAGGTACTGAGGATATGATGCATTACTGTAGAGGAGAATATAGTGGATACACTGGGTACCTTCCTTTCCATTACTGGGTCTGTGTCATCAGGATTCAACCCCAGTTGGCTGCTAATAGCAATCTGCTAAAGGAATTCAATGAATACATTGTGGAGGCACTTTAAAACATCCACAAGACTGCCACCACTTATTGAGAAAAACATTCTGCTCCTTCCTCCCTCTATCAGGTCGGTTTCTAATACAAATCAAACACGGGAGCTTACTTTCTCCATTTGTATTTCTTTCTGGTCCTCTTTACATATCCCATCCATTACATTCACATGAAATATGAAAAGGCAATATCCTCTCTGTGTTTCTACTGAAGCGTAATGCGATTGTGTTGTCATTTATAGGAAATAATCGCAAACCTCTCTTTCATTTTCCAGTTCAAATAACCATGAAAAATTAGCCTGCAATGTCAGGGGGGACAACAAAGGGACGCGCACAGACTATCGCTTCGCCACCGCGCTTGACATTTCTCCTTAATAGGAAAACGGGCGTTTGTTTCTAGCTTTCTTCTTTTAACCTCTCCTTTACTTAATTAAAAAGTTCTGCACTTTGATCAGAATAAATCTCCCCTTGTTCGTTACTTGTTGTGAAGGGGAGGTAGGTTGGGTTTGTATGACGGGGTGCGGGTGGAGTGGGGGGTGGATTGGGGGGCGATCGTACTCTGGTCCCCCTCTGCCCCTCATCAGCACCTCCACCCCTCTCTGCTAATTGTTGTCCGTCTGTCCATCAGGAGAAGAGATGTCGCCAGACAGCCACGGTGGGGCCTTGGTCTCCGTGGCTTCGTGGCTGCAGCCTGGATAAATTATTTAGCAGCTATCAGACTCCCTGGCAGCAGAGCAGAGCCAGTCCCAAAAACACACACAGACTCAGGACGTCATGTGTCACAAGGCCTTCTCCACCCATCAGCATTTAGCCCTACAAGTGATAACAATCCACCAGATCTCTAACTGCACAAACACTCACACAAGTATCCCCTATCAGCAGTTAGTGGATCCTTTCTATTTAGAGAAATCTTTATTTCCAGTGTGAGAAACTATTGGTAATTGGATTGCTTTCTGTATTACTGCCATTCGAGGGCAGCTTAATAGGCACACTGTTTTTTCCACAGTAATTATGTACAACATAATCAACCCATCTCGGTTTAACCGTGCAATTATTACAGATAGGTGTTATCAACTCCGCTTATCTTGTGTTCACAGCACCTGATCAAAAAAAACAAAACAATGATATGCAACATATTGTCGCCCGTGGATTGTAAATAGGTACTGTCAAAACAAAACTGCTGTCAGTTAAGTGAAGTCTTTCACTGAGAGCCACACGTCCCTATCATCTACCATCGCTTCCAACGAGCCAGTCACTTCTGCCTCTCTGAAATCATCCACTAAAACAAATACATTACTTCATGAAAAGTCATTTATCAATCTTAAACCCAAATCTCAAAAACAAATGTACCCCCAGAATGTATATGCAACTATGCAACTTTTCAGGGAAGTCAAGAACAAATACACACAGTCAGTTAGGAAAGCAAAGTCTAGCTTTTTTAAACAGAAATTTGCATCCTGCAGCACTAATTCCAAAAAGTTCTGGGACACTGTAAAGTCTATGGAGAATAAGAGCACCTCCTCCCAGCTGCCCACTGCACTAAGGCTAGGAAACACTGTCACCACTGATAAATCCATGATAATAGGGAATTTCAATAAGCATTTCTCTACGGTTGGCCATGCTTTCCACCTGGCTACCCCAACCCCGGCCAACAGCTCTGCACCCCCCGCAGCAACTGGCCCAAGCCCCCCGCTTCTCCTTCATCCAAATCCAGACAGCTGATGTTCTGATAGAGCTGCCAAATCTGGATCCTTACAAATCATCTGGGCTAGACAATATGGACCCTCTCTTCCTAAAATCATCCGCCGCCATTGTTGCAGCCCCTATTACTAGTCTGTTCAACTTCTCTTTCGTATCGTCTGAGATTCCTAAAGATTGAAATGTGTCTGCGGTCATCCCCCTCTTCAAAGGGGGAGACACTCTAGACCCAAACTGTTACAGACCTACTGTATATCCATCCTGCCCTGCCTTTCTAAAGTCTGCGAAAGCCAAGTTAATAAACAGATCACAGTCCATTTCGAATCCCACCGTACTTTCTCCACTATGCAATCCGGTTCCCGAGCTGGTCACGGGTGCACCTCAGCCACATTCAAGGTCCTAAACGATATCATAACCGCCATCGATAAAAGACAGTACTGTGCAGCCGTCTTCGTCGACCTAGCCAAGGCTTTTCGACTCTGTCAATCACCGTATTCTTATCGGCAGACTCAACAGCCTTGGTTTCTCTAATGACTGCATCGCCTGGTTCACCAACTACTTCTCAGAGTTCTATGTGTCAAATCGGAAGGCCTGTTGTCCGGCACTCTGGCAGTCTCTATGGGGGTGCCACAGTGTTCAATTCTTGGGCCGACTCTTTTCTCTGTATATATTAATGATGTCGCTCTTGCTGCGGGTGATTCTTTGATCCACCTCTATGCAGACGACACCATTCTGTATACATCTGGCCCTTCTTTGGACACTGTGCTAACAAACCTTCAAACGAGCTTTAATGCCATACAACACTCCTTCCGTGGCCTCCAACTGCTCTTAAATGCTAGTAAAACTAAATGCATGCTCTTCAACCGATTGCTGCCCGCACCCTCCCGCCCGACTAGCATCACTACTCTGGACGGTTCTGACTTAGAATATGTGGACAACTACAAATGCCTAGGTGTCTGGTTAGACTGTAAACTCTCCTTCCAGACTCATATTAAGCATCTCCAATCCAAAATTAATAATAATAATAAATAAATAAATAATAAATCTAGAATCGGCTTCCTATTTTGCAACAAAGCTTCCTTCACTCATGCTGCCAAACATACCCTCGTAAAACTGACTATCCTACCGATCCTTGACATCGGCGATCTCATTTACAAAATAGCCTCCAACACTCTACTTAGCAAATTGGATGCAGTCTATCACAGTGCCATCTGTTTTGTCACCAAAGCCCCATATACTACTCACCACTGTGACCTGTATGCTCTCGTTAGCTGGTACTCGCTACATATTCGTCACCAAACCCACTGGCTCCAGGTCATCTATAAGTTTTTGCTAGGTAAAGCCCCACCTTATCTCAGCTCACTGGTCACCATAGCAACACCCACCTGTAGCACTCCCTCCAGCAGGTATATTTCACTGGTCATCCCCAAAGCCAACACCTAATTTGGCCACCTTTCCTTCCAGTTCTCTGCTGCCAATGACTGGAACAAATTGCAAATCACTGAAGTCGGAGACATATCTCCCTCACTCACTTTAAGCATCAGCTGTCAGAGCAGCTTACCGATCGCTACAGCTGTACACAGCCCATCTGTAAATAGCCCAACAAACCAACTACCTACCACATCCCCATATTTGTTTTTGTTTTTCTGCTCTTTTGCACACCAGTATTTCTACTTGCACATCCTCATCTGCACATCTATCACTCCAGTGTTAATTGCTAAATTGTAATTACTTCGTCACTATTGGCCTATTTATTGTCTTACCTCCTTACTTCATTTGCACACACTGTATACAGATTTTTGTATTGTGTTATTGACTGTACGTTTGTTTATTCCATGTGTAACTCTGCATTGTTTTTGTCTCACTGCTTTGCTTTATCTTGGCCAGATCGCAGTTGTAAATGAGACATTGTTCTTAACTGGCCTACCTGGTTAAATAAAGGTGATTTTTTATATATATATATAT
>NW_027035148.1:0-9710 GCF_034236695.1 Oncorhynchus nerka | reverse complement strand
GCCTGTCTGGGTCTCAGAGCCTTCCAGCTAACCTAACCAAGCCTGTCTGGGTCTCAGAGCCTTCCAGCTAACCTAACCAGGCCTGTCTGGGTCTCAGAGCCTTCCAGCTAACCTAACCAGGCCTGTCTGGGTCTCAGAGCCTTCCAGCTAACCTAACCAGGCCCTGCTCCTCATTTACAGGCAGATGTCCTTTAACCCTCTGCTTGGAACGTTGCTACACAAAGAGGACAGTTATTGTGCAACACACAGCTGGCTCCTGGGTGTTGTCAATAATCAGGTTACTCAATGACACCCTGTCTACTGCTACTGCAAGTCACAGTTTAATAGCTGAACAACAGCAACAACACTGCTACCACTCATAATACTACTACTACTACTACTACTACTACTCATAATAATAATACTGCTACTACTACTACTACTCATAATAATAATACTGCTACTACTCATAATAATAATACTGCTACTACTACTACGACTCATAATAATAATACTGCTACTACTCATAATAATAATACTGCTACTACTCATAATAATAATACTGCTACTACTCATAATAATAATACTGCTACTACTACTACCACTCATAATAATAATACTACTACTACTCATAATAATAATACTGCTACTACTACTACTACCACTCATAATAATACTACTACTACTACTCATAATAATAATACTGCTACTACTACTACTACTCATAATAATAATACTGCTACTACTCATAATAATAATACTGCTACTACTCATAATAATAATACTGCTACTACTACTACTACTACTCATAATAATAATACTGCTACTACTCATAATAATAATACTACTACTACTCATAATAATAATACTAATACTACTACTACTACTCATAATAATAATACTGCTACGACTCATAATAATAATACTGCTACTACTACTGCTACTACTCATAATAATAATACTGCTACTACTACTACTACTCATAATAATAATACTACTACTACTCATAATAATAATACTACTACTACTCATAATAATAATACTACTACTACTACTACTACTCATAATAATAATACTGCTACTACTCATAATAATAATACTGCTACTACTCATAATAATAATACTGCTACTACTACTACTACTCATAATAATAATACTGCTACTACTACTACTACTCATAATAATAATACTACTACTACTCATAATAATAATACTGCTACTACTCATAATAATAATACTGCTACTACTCATAATAATAATACTGCTACTACTACTACTACTCATAATAATAATACTGCTACTACTCATAATAATAATACTGCTACTACTCATAATAATAATACTACTACTACTCATAATAATAATACTACTACTACTCATAATAATAATACTACTACTACTCATAATAATAATACTGCTACTACTACTACTACTCATAATAATACTACTACTACTACTACTACTCATAATAATAATACTACTAATACTACTACTACTCATAATAATAATACTACTACTACTCATAATAATAATACTGCTACTACTACTAATAATAATAATACTACTACTACTACTACTACTCATAATAATAATACTGCTACTACTCATAATAATAATACTGCTACTACTCATAATAATAATACTACTACTACTCATAATAATAATACTGCTACTACTCATAATAATAATACTACTACTACTCATAATAATAATACTACTACTACTACCATAATAATAATACTACTACTACTCATAATAATAATACTGCTACTACTCATAATAATAATACTACTACTACTCATAATAATAATACTGCTACTACTCATAATAATAATACTGCTACTACTACTACTACTCATAATAATAATACTACTACTACTCATAATAATAATACTGCTACTACTACTACCACTCATAATAATACTACTACTACTACTCATAATAATAATAATAACAACAATAATACTACTACTACTACTCATAATAATAATACTGCTACTACTCATAATAATAATACTACTACTACTACTACTCATAATAATAATACTGCTACTACTCATAATAATAATACTACTACTACTCATAATAATAATACTACTACTACTCATAATAATAATACTACTACTACTCATAATAATAATACTGCTACTACTCATAATAATAATACTACTACTACTCATAATAATAATACTGCTACTACTCATAATAATAATACTACTACTACTCATAATAATAATACTGCTACTACTCATAATAATAATACTACTACTACTACTACTACTCATAATAATAATACTGCTACTACTCATAATAATAATACTACTACTACTCAACATAATAATAATACTGCTACTACTACTACTACTCATAATAATAATACTACTACTACTCATAATAATAATACTACTACCACTCATAATAATAATACTAATACTACTACTACTACTCATAATAATAATACTACTACTACTCATAATAATAATACTGCTACTACTCATAATAATAATACTGCTACCACTCATAATAATAATACTACTACTACTACTACTACTCATAATAATAATACTACTACTACTCATAATAATAATAATGCTACTACTCATAATAATAATACTACTACTACTACTACTACTCATAATAATAATACTGCTACTACTCATAATAATAATACTACTACTACTACTACTACTCATAATAATAATACTACTACTACTCATAATAATAATAATGCTACTACTCATAATAATAATACTACTACTACTACTACTACTCATAATAATAATACTGCTACTACTCATAATAATAATACTACTACTACTACTACTACTCATAATAATAATACTACTACTACTCATAATAATAATACTACTACTACTCATAATAATAATACTACTACTACTACTACTACTACTCATAATAATAATACTACTACTACTACTACTACTCATAATAATAATACTACTACTACTCATAATAATAATACTACTACTACTCATAATAATAATACTGCTACTACTCATAATAATAATACTACTACTACTACTACTACTCATAATAATAATACTGCTACTACTCATAATAATAATACTACTACTACTCATAATAATAATACTGCTACTACTCATAATAATAATACTGCTACTACTACTACCACTCATAATAATAATACTGCTACTACTACTACTACTACTCATAATAATAATACTACTACTACTCATAATAATAATACTACTACCACTCATAATAATAATACTCACTAATAATATCGCTACCACTCATAATAATAATTACTCACTACCACTACTACCAATTCATAATAATAATACTGCCACCAATTCATAATAATAATACCACTACTCACCATAATAATAATATCACTACCACCATAATAATAATAATTGCCACTACTACTACCAATTCATAATAATAATACTGCTACTACTCATAATAATAATAATAACTACTACTACTACTCATAATAATAATACTACTACTACTCATAATAATAATACTGCTACTACTCATAATAACAATATTACTGCTAATACTCATAATAATAATACTACTACTAATTGTCATAATAATAATACTACTACCACTCATAATAATAATACTGCTACCACTACATAATAATAATACTACCACTACTCATAATAATAATACTACTACTACTCATAATAATAATACTGCTACTACTACTACCACTCATAATAATAATATTGCTACCACTACTACTCAATAATAATACTGCTACTACTCATAATAATAATACTACTACCACCTCATAATAATAATACTGCTACTACTCATAATAATAATACTCACTACCACTGCCACTAATCACACTACTGCCACTACTCATAATAATACTACTACTACTCATAATAAATAATACCACTACTACTACTACTCATAATAAAATAATGCTACTACCACTACACCCTATATAATAACTACTGCTACTACCCATAATAATAATACTCACTACCACTCCATAATACTGCCACCACTCACACAATAATACTACTACTACTACTACTACTCATAATAATAATACTGCTACTACCATAATAAACTGCTACTACTACTACTAGTACACTACCACCTCATAATAATACTGCTACTACTACTACTACTCATAATAATAATACTGCTACTACTCATAATAATAATACTAATTAATACTGCTACCACTCATAATAATAATACCGCTACTACCATAATAATAATACTACTACTACTACCACTAATAATAATACTTGCTACTAATACTCATAATAATAATACTGCTACTACTCATAATAATAATACTACTACTACTCATAATAATTAACACTGCTACTACTCATAATAATAATACCGCTACTCATAATAATACTGCTACTACTCATAATAATAATACTCGCTACTACTCATAATAATAATACTGCTACTACTACTACTACTCATAATAATAATACTGCTACTACTACTACTAATCATAACAGCAACAATACTACTACTACTACTCATAATAATAATAACAACAACAATAAATAATAATAATAATAATAATAATACTGCTACTAATCAGGTGGTTAGAGCGTTGGACTAGTTAACTGTAAGGCTGCAAGATTGGATCCCTGAGCTGACAAGGTGAAAATCTGTCGCTTCTGCCCTGAACAGGCAGTTAACCCATTGTTCCTAGGCCATCGTTAAAAAAAAGAATGTGTTCTTAATCATTTGCCTGGTTAAATAAATTAAAATTTAAAAAATGTATATATAAAAATTCATAAAACTGCACCCAAAAATACCAATTTCCGATTGTTATGAAAACTTGAAATCGTTCCTAATTAATCGCCATTCCAATTAATCGGTCGACTTACTCATAAAAATATTAATAATATCAAGCATTTCCCCTACTCAGAATAATAATAATAATACTGCCATTACTTCTCAGAATAATAATAATACTGATAGTACTATTCATAATAACAATAATAATTCTGAATAATAATTCTGCTACTACTTCAGAATAATAATAATACTGCTACTACTTCTCAGAATAATAATAATACTGCTACTACTTCTCAGAATAATAATAATAATAATACTGCTACTTCTACTCAGAATAATAATAATAATACTGCTACTACTTCTCAGAATAATAATAATACTGATAGTACTATTCATAATAATAATAATAATACTGCTACTACTTCTCAGAATAATAATAATACTGATAGTACTATTCATAACAATAATAATAATAATACTGCTACTACTTCTCAGAATAATAATAATAATAATAATAATAATTCTGATAGTACTACTCATAATAACAATAATATTAATAATAATACTATTACTAGTACTACTCAATAACAACAATACTCCAACTATTACTCATAATAATAATAATGCTAATAATACTACTCCTACTATTACTCATAATAATAATTACAATAATAATAATACTGATAGTACTACTTAATAATAATAATAATAATACTAATACATCTGCTACTACTACCCATAATAATAATACTACTAGTACTACCCGTAATAATAATACTGTTGGTACTACCCATAATAATAATACTACTAGTACTACCCATAATAATAATAATACTAGTACTACCCATAATAATAATACTGTTGGTACTACCCATAATAATAATACTACTAGTTCTACCCATAATAATAATAATACTAGTACTACCCATAATAATAATACTGTTGGTACTACCCATAATAATAATAATACTAGTACTACCCATAATAATAATACTGTTGGTACTACCCATAATAATAATAATACTAGTACTACCCGTAATAATAATACTACCCATAATAATAATACTACTAGTACTACCCATAATAATAATACTACTAGTACTACCCATAATAATAATACTACTACTACTACCCATACTAATACTACTACTAGTACTACCCATAATAATAATACTACTAGTACTACCCATAATAATAATACTACTAGTACTACCCATAATAATAATACTACTAGTACTACCCATAATAATATTACTGCGAGTACTACCCATAATAATAATAATATTACTACTAGTACTACCCATAATAATAATACTACTAGTACTACCCATAATAATACTACTACTAGTAGTACCCATAATAATACTACTACTAGTACCCATAATAATAATACTGTTGGTACTACCCATAATAATAATAATACTAGTATTACCCATAATAATAATACTACTAGTACTACCCATAATAATAATATCACAATAATAATAATATTGCTAGTACTACTGCTAATACTACTCATAATAATACTAATACTACTAGTACCACTCATAATAATAATACTGCTACCCATAATAATAATAACCAGTACTTAATAATAATACTACTAGTATTACCCATAATAATAATACTGCTAATACTACTCAATAATACTAATACTACTAGTACCATCATAATAATAATACTGCTAGTACTACCCATAATAATAATACTACTAGTACTACCCATAATAATAATACTGTTGGTACTACCCATAATAATAATACTACTAGTACTACCCATAATAATAATAATACCCATAATAATAATACTACTAGTACTACCCATAATAATACTACTACTAGTACTACCCATAATACTAATGCTAATACTACTCACAATAATAATATTGCTAGTACTACTCATAATAATAATACTGCTAATACTATCATAATAATATAATACTACTAGTACCACTCATAATAATAATACTGCTACTACCCATAATAATAATACTACCAGTACTACCCATAATAATAATACTACTAGTATTACCCATAATAATAATACTGCTAATACTACTCATAATAATACTAATACTACTAGTACCACTCATAATAATAATACTGCTAGTACTACCCAT
This sequence comes from Oncorhynchus nerka, assembly GCF_034236695.1. Lineage (NCBI taxonomy): Eukaryota > Metazoa > Chordata > Actinopteri > Salmoniformes > Salmonidae > Oncorhynchus > Oncorhynchus nerka. The sequence continues at coordinate 2,836 of NW_027035148.1, read as the reverse complement.
AATAATAATACTACTAGTACTACCCATAATAATAATACTGTTGGTACTACCTATAATAAATAATAATACTAGTACTTACCCATAATAATAATACTGTTGGTACTACTCACAATAATAATAATATACTACCCATAATAATACTACTACTAGTACTACCCATAATACTAATGCTGCTAATACTACTCACAATAATAATAATATTGCTAGTACTACTCATAATAATAATACTGCTAATACTACTCATAATAATACTAATACTACTAGTACCACTCATAATAATAATACTGCTAGTACTACTCATAATAACAATACTGCTAGTACTACTCATAATAATACTACTGGTACTACTCACAATACTACTAATACTGCTAGTACTACTCATAATAATAATACTGCTAGTACTACTCATAATAATACTACTGGTACTACTCACAACAATACTAATACTGCTAGTACTACTCTCAATCATACTAATACTGCTAGTACTACTCATAATAATAATAATACTGCTGGTGCTACTCATAATAATAATACTGCTAATACTACTCATAATAATACTAATACTGCTAGTACTACTCATAATAATACTAATCCAGGTGAATTCAAGATATTTTTCATTGAAGAGACAACACAGATTGTGAAGCAGATTTAAACCAGAATAATAGGATCCTACTCACCATTGGCCATTTCTCAGCGACACAAAACTGAGTCGTCCTTTTGCCTGTTGACATCCTCTGAAATAAGGGAAAAGAGAATGAATACTACCTGACAGTTTATGAGTCAGGTAAGGTGACACAAACCACGAGCTATACAGAGAATGAACCAGTGTTGACTACATGACATGACCCTTCACCACAACATAACTTCTCATCTGATCTGAGAGCATCACAGCAGGACCACAACATATCATCTGATCTGAGAGCATCACAGCAGGACCACAACACAACTTATCATCTGATCTGAGAGCATCACAGCAGGACCACAACACAACTTATCATCTGATCTCAATTCAATGGCTCAGACACAAGAGGCATGTGGCAGGGTCTACAGTCAATCACGGACTACAAGAAGAAACCCAGCCCAGTCACGGACCAGGATGTCTTGCTCCCAGGCAGACTAAATAACTTTTTTGCCCGCTTTGAGGACAATACATTGCCACTGACACGGCCTGCAACGAAAACATGCGGTCTCTCCTTCACTGCAGCCGAGGTGAGTAAGACATTTAAACGTGTTAACCCTCGCAAGGCTGCAGGCCCAGACGGCATCCCCAGCCGCGCCCTCAGAGCATGCGCAGACCAGCTGGCCGGTGTGTTTACGGACATATTCAATCAATCCCTATACCAGTCTGCTGTTCCCACATGCTTCAAGAGGGCCACCATTGTTCCTGTTCCCAAGAAAGCTAAGGTAACTGAGCTAAACGACTACCGCCCCGTAGCACTCACTTCCGTCATCATGAAGTGCTTTGAGAGACTAGTCAAGGACCATATCACCTCCACCCTACCTGACACCTAGACCCACTCCAATTTGCTTACCGCCCAAATAGGTCCACAGACGATGCAATCTCAACCACACTGCACACTGCCCTAACCCACCTGGACAAGAGGAATACCTATGTGAGAATGCTGTTCATCGACTACAGCTCGGCATTCAACACCATAGTACCCTCCAAGCTCGTCATCAAGCTCGAGACCCTGGGTCTCGACCCCGCCCTGTGCAACTGGGTTCTGGACTTCCTGACGGGCCGCCCCCCAGGTGGTGAGGTAGGCACAACATCTCCTCTCGCTGACTCAACACGGGGGGCCCCACAAGGGTGCGTCTGAGTCTTCCTGTACTCCCTGTTCACCCACGACTGCTAAAGCCATGCACGCCTCTCCAATCAAGTTTGGCGGACGACACAACAGTGGTAGGCTTGATTACTCAACAACGACGAGACGGCCTACAGGGAGGAGGTGAGGGCCCGGAGTGTGGTGTCAGGAAAATAACCTCACAATCAACGCCAACAAAACTAAGGAGATGATTGTGGACTTAGGAACAGCAGAGGAACACCCCCTATCCACATCTATGGATCAGTAGTGGAGAGGGTAGCAAGTTTTAAGTTCCTCGGCATACACATCACAGACAAACTGAATTGGTCCACTCACACTGACAGCGCCGTGAAGAAGGCGCAGCAGCGCCTCTTCAACCTCAGGAGGCTGAAGAAATTCGGCTTGTCACCAAAAGCACCTGCCAAACTTCTACAGATGCACAATCGAGCATCCTGGCGGGCTGTATCACCGCCTGGTACGGCAACTGCTCCGCCTCAACCGTAAGGCTCTCCAGAGGGTAGTGAGGTCTGCACAACGCATCACCGGGGCAAACTACCTGCCCTCCAGGACACCTACACCACCCGATGTTACAGGAAGGCCATAAAGATCATCAAGGACATCAACCACTCCGAACCACTGCCTGTTCACCCCGCTATCATCCAGAAGGCGAGGTCAGTACAGGTGCATCAAAGCTGGGACCGAGAGACTGAAAACAGCTTCTATCTCAAGGCCATCAGACTGTTAAACAGCCACCACTAACATTGAGTGGCTGCTGCCAACACACTGTCATTGACACTGACCCAACTCCAGCCACTTTAATAATGGGAAAAATTATGTAAATATATCACTAGCCACTTTAAACAATGCTACCTTATATAATGTTACTTACCCTACATTATTCATCTCATATGCATATGTATATACTGTACTCTAGATCATCGACTGCATTTGTTATGTCACTAGCCACTTTAACTATGCCACTTTGTTTACTTTGTCTACATACTTCATCTCATATGTATATACTGTACTCG
>NW_027035147.1:0-9709 GCF_034236695.1 Oncorhynchus nerka | reverse complement strand
TGAGGTAGTGTTAGGGGAATAGAGGACCTAAGGTGTGAGGTAGGTTAGGGAATAGAGGACTCAAGTGTGTGAGGTAGTGTTAGGGGAATAGAGGTGTGAGGTAGTGTTAGGGAAATAGAGGATCAAGGTGTGCGAGGTAGTGTTAGGGAATAGAGGACCTAAGTTTGTGAGGTAGTGGGAATAGAGGGTGGAGGTAGTATGGGGAATAGAGGACCTAAAGGTGTGAGGCAGTGTTAGGGAATAGAGACCTAAAGGTGTGAGGTAGTGTTAGGGGAATAGAGGAGCTGTAAGGTGTGAGGCAGTGTTAGGGAATAGAGGACCTAAAGTGTGAGGTAGTGTTAGGGGAATAGAGGACCTAAAGGTGTAGAGAAGTAGTTAGGGGCAATAGAGCTGCAGTGAGGTAGTGTCAGGGGAAATAGAGACAGTGTAGGCAGTATTAGGAGACACAAAGTGTGAGTGACAGTAGTTAGAGGAACAGAGGACCCAATAAGGAGTGAGGCAATGCCTAGGGAATAGAGGGTGTGAGGTAGTGTTAGGGGAACTAGAGGTGTGAAGGACTAGAGTCAGAGGGAATAGAGGTGTAAGAAGGTAGAGTTAAAGGGAATAGAGACCAAGTGTGAGAGTAATGTTAAGGGATTAGAAGTGATAAGTAGTGTTAGGGAATAGAGGGTGTGAAGATAGAGGTTAGGGAACAGAGGATGTGAGGTAGCAGTTAGGGGAATAGAGGACTCTAAGGTGTGAGGTAGTGCTAGTGGAGTAGGGACCGAAGTGTGTGAGGTAGTGTTAGGTGGAATAGAGTGTGATGTAGTGTTAGGGGGAATAGAGGGTGTGAGGTAGTGTTAGAGGGAATAGATGGTGTGAGGTAGTGTTAGGGGAATAGAGGACCTAAGGTGTGAGGTAGTGTTAGGGGAATAGAGGAGCTAAAGGTGTGAGGTAGTGTTAGGGGAATAGAGGACCTAAAGGTGTGAGGTAGTGTTGGGGAATAGAGGACCTAAAGGTGTGAGGTAGTGTTAGGGGGAATAGAGGGTGTGAAGTAGTGTCAGGGGAATAGAAGACCTAAGTGTGTGAGGTATTGTTAGGGGAATAGGGGACCTAAGTATGTGAGGTAGTGTTAGGGGAATAGGGGACGAAGTGTGTGAGGTATTGTTAGGGGAATAGGGGACCTAAGTATGTGAGGTAGTGTTAGGGGAATAGGGGACCTAAGTGTGTGAGGTAGTGTTAGGGGAATAGAGGACCTAAGTTGTGAGGTAGTGTTAGGAGAATAGGGGACCTAAGGTATGTGAGGTAGTGTTAGGGGAATAGGGGACCTAAGTGTGTGAGGTAGTGTTAGGGGGAATAGAGGACCTAAGTGTGTGAGGTAGTGTTAGGAGAATAGGGGACCTAAGTATGTGAGGTAGTGTTAGGGGAATAGGGGACCTAAGTGTGTGAGGTAGTGTTAGGGGAATAGGGGACTAAGTGTGTGAGGTATTGTTAGGGGAATAGGGGACCTAAGTATGTGAGGTAGTGTTAGGGGAATAGGGACCCATGTGTGAGGTAGTGTTAGGGAATAGAGGACCTAAGTGTGTGAGGTAGTGTTAGGAGAATAGAGGACTAAGTATGTGAGGTAGTGTTAGGGAATAGGGGACCTAAGTGTGTGAGGTAGTGTTAGGGGAATAGAGGACCTAAGTGTGAGGTAGTGTTAGGAGAATAGAGGCCCTAAGGTGTGAGGTAGTGTTAGAGGAATAGAGTGTGAGGTAGAGTTAGGGAATAGAGGACCTAAGTGTGTGAGGTAGTGTTAGGGGAATAGAGGACCTAAGTGTGTGAGGTAGTGTTAGGAGAATAGGGAGCTAGGTGTGAAAGTAGAGATTAGGGGAATAGAGAGTGTGAGGTAGAGTTAGGGAATAGAGGACCTAAGTGTGTGAGTAGTATTAGGGGAATAGAGGACCCTAAAGTGTGAAGTAGTGTTAGGAGAATAGAGGGCCTAAGGTGTGAGGTAGTGTTAGAAATAGAGGTGTGAGGTAGATTAGGGAATAGAGGACCTAAGTGTGTGAGGTAGTGTTAGGGAATAGAGGACCTAAGTTTGTGAGATAGTGTTAGGGAATAGAGGGTATGAGGTAGTAGTATGGGGAATAGAGGACCCAAGTGTGAGGTAGTGTTAGGAGAATAGAGGACCTAAGACTGTAGAGGTAGTATTAGAGAATAGAGGTGTGATGTAGTGTTAGGGAGAATAGAGACCTAAAGTGTAGAGAACAGTGTTAGGGGAATAGAGGACCTAAGCTTGTGAGAGTAGTGTTAGGGGAATAGAAGGGTGAAGGTAGTGTCAGGGGAATAGAAGATCCTAAATGTGTAGAGGCAGTGTTAGAGGAATAGAGGACCTAAAGCTGTGAGTAGTGTTAGGGGATAGATGGTGTGAGGTAGTGTTAGGGGAATAGAGACCTAAAAGTGTGATGTAGTGTTAGAGATAGAGTGTAAAGTAGTGTTAGAGACTAGAGGTGTGAGAGTAGAGATTAGGGGAATACAGTGTATGAAGGTAGAGTTAGAGGGAATAGAGACCTAAGTGTGAAAGTAATGTTAGGGGATTGGGACAGGTGTGAACGTAGTGTTAAGGGAATAGAGTGTAGAGGTAGAGTTAGGGAACAGAGTGTGAGAGTAGAGATTAGGGGAATAGAGGACCCAGCTGTGTGAGGTAGTGTTAGTGGAGCAGATGACCTAAGTGTGTGAGCAGTCAATGTTAGGTGGAATAGAGTGTGTGTGATGTGCAGTGTTAGGGAACAGAGGTAAGTGAGGTAGTGTCAGAGGAATAGATGGTGTGAGGTAGTGTTAGGGGAATAGAGGACCTAAGGTGTGAGGTAGTGTTAGGAATAGAGGAGCTAAAGAGTGTGAGAGTAGTGTTAGGGGAATAGAGGACCTAAGGTGTGAGGTAGTGTTAGGGAATAGAGGACCCAAAGGTGTGAGAGTAGTGTTAGGGGAATAGAGGGTGTGAAAGTAGTGATCAGGGAATAAAAGACCATAAGTGTGAGGAGTAAGAGGAATAGGGGATCAAAGTATGTGAGGATGAGTGTTAGGGAATAGGGAGACCGAAGTGTGTGAGGTATTATTAGGGAATAGAGGACCTAAGTATGTGAGGTAGTGTTAGAGGAATAGGAGACCTAAGTGTGTGAGAGTAGTGTTAGGAGAAAGAGGACCTAAGTTTGTGAGAGTAGTGTTAGGAGAATAAAGGACCAAGGTATGAGGTAGTGTTAGAGGAATAGAGAGTGTGAAGTAATGTCAGGGAATAGAAGACCTAAGTGTGTAGGTAGTATTAGGGAATAGGGACCTAAGTATGTGAGGTAGTGTTAGGGAATAGGGACCTAAGTGTGTAGTATGTAGGGAATGGGGACCTAAGTAGAAGTAGTGTAGAATGGGGACCTAGTGTGAGGTAGTGTTAGGGGAATAGGGGACCTAAGTGTGTGAGGTAGTGTTAGGGGAATAGGGACCTAAGTGTGTGAGGTAGTGTTAGGGAATAGGGGACTAAGTGTGAGGTAGTGTTGGGAATAGGGACCTAAGTGTGTGAGTAGTGTTAGGGAATAGGACCTAAGTTGTGAGGTAGTGTTAGGGAATAGAGGACCTAAGGTTTGAGGTAGTGTTGAGGAATAGAGGTGGAAGTAGTGTCAGGGAATAGAGACCTAAGTGTGTGAGGTAGTGTTAGGGGAATAGGGGACCTAAGTATGTGAGGTAGTGTTAGGGAATAGGGACCTAAGTGTGTGAGAGTATGTGTTAGGGGAATAGGGGACCTACGTGTGTGAGGTATTGTTAGGGGAATAGGGGACCTAAGTATGTGAGGTAGTGTTAGGGGAATAGGGGACCTAAGTGTGTGAGGTAGTGTTAGGGGAATAGAGGACCTAAGTTTGTGAGGTAGTGTTAGGGGAATAGGGGACCTAAGTATGTGAGGTAGTGTTAGGGGAATAGGGGACCTAAGTATGTGAGGTAGTGTTAGGGGAATAGGGGACCTAAGTGTGTGAGGTAGTGTTAGGGGAATAGGGGACCTAAGTGTGTGAGGTAGTGTTAGGGGAATAGGGGACTAAGTGTGTGAGGTATTGTTAGGGGAATAGGGGACCTAAGTATGTGAGGTAGTGTTAGGGGAATAGGGGAGCTAAAGGTGTGAGGTAGTGTTAGGGGAATAGAGGACCTAAAGGTGTGAGGTAGTGTTAGGGGGAATAGAGGACCTAAAGGTGTGAGGTAGTGTTAGGGGGAATAGAGGGTGTGAAGTAGTGTCAGGGGAATAGAAGACCTAAGTGTGTGAGGTATTGTTAGGGGAATAGGGGACCTAAGTATGTGAGGTTGTGTTAGGGGAATAGGGGACCTAAGTATGTGAGGTAGTGTTAGGGGAATAGGGGACCTAAGTGTGTGAGGTAGTGTTAGGGGAATAAGGGACCTAAAAGGGGCTGGGAAGGGGATGGAAGGAGCTGGGAAGGGTATGGAAGGACCTGGGAAGGGGATAGAAGGAGCTGGGAAGGGGATGGAAGGAGCTGGGAAGGGTTGGAAGGAGTTGGGAAGGGGATGGAAGGACCTGGGAATGGGATGGAAGGAGCTGGGAATGGGTAGGAAGGAGCTGGGAATGGAAGGAGCTGGGAAGGGGATGGAAGGACCTGGGAAGGGGATGGAAGGACCTGGGAAGGGGATGGAAGGAGCTCGGAAGGGGATGGAAGGAGCTGGGAAGGGGATGGAAGGAGCTGGGAAGGGGATGGAAGGGGCTGGGAAGGGGATGGAAGGAGCTGGGAATGGAAGGAGCTGGGAAGGGGATGGAAGGAGCTGGGAAGGGGATGGGAAGGACCTGGGAAGGGGATGGAAGGAGCTGGGAAGGGGATGGAAGGAGCTGGGAGGGGATGGAAGGAGCTGGGAAGGGATGGAAGTACCTGGGAAGGGGATGGAAGGGGCTGGGAAGGGGATGGAAGGACCTGGGAAGGGGATGGAAGGACCTGGGAAAGGGATGGAAGGAGCTGGGAAGGGTATGGAAGGACCTGGGAAGGGGATGGAAGGAGCTGGGAAGGGGATGGAAGGAGCTGGGAAGGGGATGGAAGGAGCTGGGAAGGGGTTGGAAGGAGCTGGGAAGGGGATGGAAGGAGTTGGGAAGGGGATGGAAGGAGCTGGGAAGGACTAATCCCCTCTACCACACGGAACCCCACTAATCTACTGACAGAACGCAAGAGGTGGCTAACAACAGACCTCCATCCTATGCTAGCTTGCTACCGATGTCCTGGCTAGCTGTCTAAATCGCCGTGACCCCCAAACCAACCTCTCCACTCCCTGGACCCTTTTGATCAACCGGCTAAGGATGCCTCTCCTTAATGTCAATATGTCTTGTCCATTGCTGTTCTGGTTAGTGTTTATTGGCTTATTTCACTGTAGAGCCTCCTAGTCCTGCTCACTATACCTTATCAACTTATTAGTTCCTGCCCACACGTACAATGACATCTCCTGGTTTCAATGATGTTCTAGAATATCTCTCTTCGTCACTCAATGCCTAGTTACCTCCTGTATTCATCCTACCATACCTTGTCTGTACATTATACCTGATGCTATTTTATCGCCCCCAGAAACCTCCTTTACTCTCTGTTCCAGACGTCTAGACCAATTCTTATTGCTTAGCCGTAATTTTATTCTTCTCCTCCTATGTTCCTCTGAAGCGATGTAGAGTGAATCCAGGCCCTGCAGTGCCTAGCCCACTCCTATTCCCCAGGCGCTCTCTTTGATGACTTCTGTAACCGTAATAGCCTTGGTTTCATGCATGTTAACATTAGAAGTTTCTCCTCCCTAAGTTTGTTCTATTCACTGCTTTAGCACACTCTGCCAACCCGGATGTTCTAGCTGTGTCTGAATCCTGGTTTAGAAGACCACCAAAAATTCAGAAATTTTAATTCCAAACTACAACATTTTCAGACAAGATAGAACTGCAAGGGGCGGTGTTGCAATCTACTGCAAAGATAGCCTGCAGAGTTCTGTCCTACTATCCAGATCTGTACCCAAACAATTTGAACTTCTACTTTTAAAATCCACCTCTCTAAAAACAAGTCTCTCACCGTTGCCGCCTGCTATAGACCACCCTCTGCCCCCAGCTGTGCTCTGGACACCATATGTGAACTGATTGCCCCCATCTATCTTCAGAGCTCAGTGCTGCTAGGCGACCTAAACTGGAACATGCTTAACACCCCAGCCATCCTACATTCTAAACTTGATGCCCTCAATCTCACACAAATATCAATGAACCTACCAGGTACCCCCAAAGCCTTAAACACGGGTACCCTCATGATATCATCCTAACCAACTTCCTCTAAATACACCTCTGCTGTCTTCAACCAAGATCTCAGCGATCACTGCCTCATTGCCTGCATCCGTAATGGGTCAGCGGTCAAAACGGTGACCTCCTCCACTCATCACTGTAAAACGATCCCTGAAACACTTCAGCGAGCAGGCCTTTCTAATCGACCTGGCCGGGACTGTCCTGGAAGGATATTGATCATCCTTGCCAGTAGAGGATGCCTGGATATTTTTTTTTTTAAATGCCTTCCTAACAATCTTAAATAAACATGCCCCATTCAAATTTAGAACCAGGAACAGATATAGCCCTTGGTTCTCCCCAGACCTGACTGCCCTTAACCAACACAAAACATCCTATGGCGTTCTGCATTAACATCGAACAGTCCGTGATATGCAGCTGTTCAGGGAAGCTAGAAACCGTTATACACAGGCAGTTAGAAAAGGCCAAGGCTAGCTTTTCAAGCAGAAATTTGCTTCCTGCAACACTAACTCAAAAAAGTTCTGGGACACTGTAAAGTCCATGGAGAATAAGAACACCTCCTCCCAGTTTGCCCACTGCACTGATGATAGGAAACACTGGTCACCACTGATAAATCCACCATAATTGGAGAATTTCAATAAGCATTTTTTCACTGACTGGCCATGCTTTCCACCTGGCTACCCTACCCCGGTCAACAACACTGCACCCCAACAGCAACTCGCCCAAGCCTTCCATTTCTCCTTCTCCCAAATCCATTCAGCTGAAGTTCTGAAAGAGCTGAAAATCTGGACCCCTACAATCAGCCGGCTAGACAATTCGACCCTTTCTTTCTAAAATTATCTGCCGAAATTGTTGCCACCCCTATTACTAGCCTGTTCAAACCTCTTTCGTGTCGTCTGAGATTCCCCAAGATTGGAAAGCTTGGCTGCGGTCATCCCCCCTTCAAAGGGGGACACTCTTGACCCAAACTGCTACAGACCTATATCTATCCTACCATGCCTTTCTAAGGTCTTCAGAAAGCCAAGTCAACAAACAGATTCCCGACCATTTTAGAATCTCACCATACCTTCTCTGCTATGCAATCTGGTTTCAGAGCTGGTCATGGGTGCACCCTCAGCCACGCTCAAGGTCCTAAACGATATCTTAACCGCCATCGATAAGAAACATTACTGTGCAGCCGTATTCATTGATCTGGCCGAGGCTTTCGACTCTGTCAACCACCACATCCTCATCGGCAGACTCGACAGCCTTGGTTTCTCAAATGATTGCCTCGCCTGGTTCACCAACTACTTCTCTGATAGAGTTCAGTGTGTCAAATCGGAGGTCTGCTGTCCGGACCTCTGGCAGTCTCTATGGGGTGCCACAGGGTTCAATTCTTGGACCGACTCTCTTCTCTGTATACATCAATGAGGTCGCTCTTGCTGCTGGTGAGTCTCTGATCCACCTCTCACGCAGACGACACCATTCTGTATACTTCGGCCCTTCTTTGGACACTGTGTTAACAACCCTCCAGGCAAGCTTCAATGCCATACAACTCTCCTTCCGTGGCCTCCAATTGCTCTTAAATACAAGTAAAACTAAATGCATGCTCTTCAACCGATCGCTACCTGCACCTACCCGCCTGTCCAACATCACTACTCTGGACGGCTCTGACTTAGAATACGTGGACAACTACAAATACTTAGGTGTCTGGTTAGACTGTAAACTCTCCTTCCAGACCCATATCAAACATCTCAATCCAAAGTTAAATCTAGAATTGGCTTCCTATTTCGCAACAAAGCATCCTTCACTCATGCTGCCAAACATACCCTTGTAAAACTGACCATCCTACCAATCCTCGACTTTGGCGATGTCATTTTACAAAATAGCCTCCAATACCCTATAACAAATTGGATGCAGTCTATCACAGTGCAATCCGTTTGTCACCAAGCCCCATATACTACCCACCATTGCGACCTGTACGCTCTCGTTGGCTGGCCCTAGCTTCATACTCGTCGCAAACCCACTGGCTCCATGTCATCTACAAGACCCTGCTTAGGTAAAGTCCCCCCTTATCTCAGCTCGTTGGTCACCATAGCATCTCCCACCTGTGGCACACGCTCCAGCAGGTATATCTCTAGTCACCCCAAAACCAATTCTTTTCTTTGGCCGCTCTCCTTCCAGTTCTCTGCTGCCAATGACTGAACGAACTACAAAAATCTCTGAAACTGGAAACACTTATCTCCTCACTAGCTTTAAGCACCAACTGTCAGAGCATCTACAGATTACTGCACCTGTACATAGCCCACCTATAATTTAGCCCAAACAACTACCTCTTTCCCAACTGTATTTAATTTATTTATTTATTTTGCTCCTTTGCACCCCATTATTTTTATTTCTACTTTGCACATTCTTCCATTGCAAAACTACCATTCCAGTGTTTTACTTGCTATATTGTATTTACTTTGCCACCATGGCCTTTTTGTTTACCTCCCCTTCTCACCTCATTTGCTCACATTGTATATAGACTTGTTTTTTTACTGTATTATTGACTGTATGTTTGTTTTACTCCATGTGTAACTCTGTGTCGTTGTATGTGTCGAACTGCTATGCTTTATCTGGCCAGGTCGCAATTGTAAATGAGAACTGTTCTCAACTTGCCTACCTGGTTAAATAAAGGTGAAATAAAATACATAAATAAATAAAAAGGGGATGGAAGGACCTGGGAAGGGAGGCATGGACCTGGAAGGGGATGGAAGGACTCCTGGGAAGGATGGAAGGAGCCGAAGGTGATGGAAGGACCTGGGAAGGTGGATGGAAGGACTCGGGGGAAGGTGATGGAAGGACTGGGAAGGTGATGGAAGGACCTGGGAAGGGGATGGAAGGACCTGGGAAGGATGGAAGGACCTGTGGAAGGTGATGGAAGGATCCTGGGAAGGGGATGGAAGGAGAGCTGGGAAGGGGATGGAAGGACCTGGGAAGGGGATGGAAGGAGCTGGGAAGGGGATGGAAGGACCTGGGAAGGGGATGGAAGGAGCTGGGAAGGGGATGGAAGGAGCTGGGAAGGGGATGGAAGGACCTGGGAAGGGGATGGAAGGAGCTGGGAAGGGATGGAAGGACCTGGGAAGGGGATGGAAGGACCTGGGAAGGGATGGAAGGAGCTGGGAAGGGGATGGAAGGAGCTGGGAAGGGGATGGAAGGACCTGGGAAGGGGATGGAAGGAGTTGGGAAGGGGATGGAAGGACCTGGGAAGGGGATGGAAGGAGCTGGGAAGGGGATGGAAGGACCTGGGAAGGTGATGGAAGGACCTGGGAAGGGGATGGAAGGACCTGGGAAGGGGATGGAAGGACCTGGGAAGGGGATGGAAGGACCTGGGAAGGTGATGGAAGGACCTGGGAAGGGGATGGAAGGAGCTGGGAAGGGGATGGAAGGAGCTGGAAGGGGATGGAAAGAGATGGAACTGGGTCATTTGAC
>NW_027035146.1:0-9702 GCF_034236695.1 Oncorhynchus nerka | reverse complement strand
CACAACATCCATTTAACATCCACACAACATCCAACACACACAACATCCCATTTAACATCCCACACACAACATCCCATTTAACATCACACACACAACATCCCATTAACATCACACACACACAACATCCCATTTAACATACACACACACAACATCCCATTTAACATCACACACACACAACATCCCATTTAACATCACACACACACAGCATCCTATTTAACATCCACACACACAACATCCCATTTAACATCACACACACACAACATCCCATTTAACATCCCACACACACAACATCCCATTTAACATCACACACACACAACATCCCATTTAACATCACACACACACAACATCCCATTTAACATACACACACAACATCCCATTTAACATCCACACACAACATCCCATTTAACATCCCACACACAACATCCCATTTAACATCACTACACACACAACATCCCATTTAACATCACACACAACATCCATTTAACATCACACACAACATCCCATTTAACATCCACACACAACATCCCATTTAACATCCACACACAACATCCCATTTAACATCCACACACAACATCCCATTTAACATCACACACACAACATCCCATTTAACATCACACACACACAACATCCCATTTAACATCACACACACACAACATCCATTTAACATCACACACACAACTATCCCATTTAACATCACACACACACAACATCCCATTTAACATCACACACACAACATCCCATTTAACATCACACACACAACATCCCATTTAACATCACACACACAACATCCCATTTAACATCCCACACACAACATCCCATTTAACATCACACACACACAACATCCCATTTAACATCCCACACACAACATCCCATTTAACATAACACACACAACATCCCATTTAACATCCCACACACAACATCCCATTTAACATCCCACACACAACATCCCATTTAACATACCACACACAACATCCCATTTAACATCCACACACAACATCCCATTTAACATCCCACACACAACATCCCATTTAACATCCCACACACAACATCCCATTTAACATCCCACACACAACATCCCATTTAACATCACACACACAACATCCCATTTAACATCACACACACACAACATCCCATTTAACATCCCATTCAACATCAACACACACACAACATCCCATTTAACATCACACACACAACATCCCATTTAACATCCCACACACAACATCCCATTTAACATCACACACACAACATCCCATTTAACATCACACACACACAACATCCCATTTAACATCCACACACACAACATCCCATTTAACATCACACACACAACATCCCATTTAACATCACACACACACAACATCCCATTTAACATCCCACACACAACATCCCATTTAACATCCCACACACACAACATCCCATTTAACATCACACACACAACATCCCATTTAACATCACACACACAACATCCCATTTAACATCCCATTATATGTACTGGAAACTTGAAGAAGTGATGAGACACAGTGAACCTGGACGTACATTTAGCAGTTACAAACGGGAAGAAAAGTGAGTTCTACATAACTGTCGTCAGTCCTACTTCCGGCCAAATGTTCTCTGGTACGAGACCAAAACAGGGAGGTGTTGCAAAAACATTGGCCATCTGATTCAACGAATCAAAAGCAAAGGAATCTGTCTTGAACCTGAACGAACTCATTCTAACTCCTATTGGCCATCAATGTGGAATTCTTTTCCACTCTGGTCATCAACCCGGGTATACTGCATGATAGTCATCAGTTCAGCCCTGGTGAATATGTGGGCTGGGAATGTGTCTGTGAGCACAGTGACAGGGAGGAAACAAATCCTCCAGCGTTCTCCACTGTTTCATATATGAATCCTCCAGCGTTCTCCACTGTTTCATATACGTATGAATCCTCCAGCGTTCTCCACTGTTTCATATACGTATGAATCCTCCAGCGTTCTTCACTGTTCCATATATGCATCTCTTTTTTCAAAGACATCTCTCTCTCTCTTTGTTTTCTTCCTCTCTTACCGTATCTCAGCTGAGCCGATGTGGGCGGGGCGATTACCATTTCCCCTGAAGAAGGAGGAAAAAGAAAACATGCATTACTATGGAGAAGAAGATAGTTCTGTCTGGAAGGACATGTCATTACTATGGAGAAGAAGTCAGTCCTGTCTGGAAGGACATGTCATTACTATGGAGAAGAAAATAGTCCTGTCTGGAAGGACATGTCATTACTATGGAGAAGAAAATAGTCCTGTCTGGAAGGACATGTCATTACTATGGAGAAGAAAATAGTCCTGTCTGGAAGGACATGTCATTACTATGGAGAAGAAGATAGTCCTGTCTGGAAGGACATGTCATTACTATGGAGAAGAAGATAGTCCTGTCTGGAAGGACATGTCATTACTATGGAGAAGAAGATAGTCCTGTCTGGAAGGACATGTCATTACTATGGAGAAGAAGATAGTCCTGTCTGGAAGGACATGTCAGACAGAGGAGGAGAGGGACAGAGAGACAGGACGGACAGAGAGAGGGACAGAGAGACAGAGGAGGAGAGGGATAGAGAGACAGAGGAGGAGAGGGACAGAGGAGGAGAGCGACAGAGAGACAGAGGAGCAGTGCGACAGAGAAACAGAGGGACAGACGTGTCCCAGGCCGGCGGGACAGGGATAATAGGGGGACTGTCGTTGTGTCCCAAATGGCACCCTATCCCTATTAAGTGCCCTACTTTTCACCAGGGCCCATAGGTAATAGGGTGTTGTTTGGGACGGAACTAGTGGAACTACATTGAAATCCCATTCTGAACACATTAAAATACAAACCGGTGAGTATTAATGGTGTGTGAAACGTCCAGTAGGGTAATGCCATGCTCTGCAACCAGGACCCACAGGACGACTACCCTGCGTCCCAAATGGCTCCCTAGTCCGAATATAGTGCACTACTGCAGACCAGGGCCCATAGGACTCTGGTTAAAAGTAGTGCACTATACAGGGAGTAGGGTGCCATTTTGGGCCCAGCTCACGTCTACCAGCCTACAGATTAAGTCTGTCAAAATAGTGTCTGACACTATGAGCACAAATACTCAGCATTCAATTATCTCTATGCCCTAGAGTCTGAGAGTAGGATCTAATTTGATCACAGTGATGCAGGAGAACGTTCCTGAACAGGACATTTATAAAAAATAAAAATAAAAAGTGAATTTGAGTTTAAAAAAGGCTTTCTAAAATTTGTAATTTCCACTATGAAATTACGAAAAACTTTATTTTCGACCCTTGTAAATGTATCAACATTTACAACAATGTCAATGAGTTATAATCCACATAATAATGATTTCACTACAGCCTCAATAACATCTGTTAGAATGTGTATGTGACCAATACAATTTGATTTGATTATAATTCACATTTGCTGTTGCCGCAGGACTATTTTCCTGCTGTAGCAAACTGGCTCAAATTAAGATCCTACATCTGTAATCTGTATCTCAAAATAATGTCTATGTAGGGTTTATTCCTGTCTATGTAGGGTTTATTCATGTCTATGTAGTGTTTATTCCTGCCTATGTAGGGTTTATTCCTGCCTATGTAGTGTTTATTCCTGCCTATGTAGGGTTTATTCATGTCTATGTAGGGTTTATTCATGTCTATGTAGGGTTTATTCATGTCTATGTAGGGTTTATTCATGTCTATGTAGTGTTTATTCATGTCTATGTAGTGTTTTATTCATGTCTATGTAGGGTTTATTCATGTCTATGTAGTGTTTATTCATGTCTATGTAGTGTTTATTCGTGTCTATGCAGGGTTTATTCATGTCTATGTAGGGTTTATTCATGTCTATGTAGTGTTTATTCATGTCTATGTAGGGTTTATTCATGTCTATGTAGTGTTTATTCATGTCTATGCAGGGTTTATTCATGTCTATGTAGGGTTTATTCATGCCTATGTAGGGTGTATTCATGTCTATGTAGGGTGTATTCATGTCTATGTTTATTCCTGTCTATGTAGGGTTTATTCATGTCTATGTAGGGTTTATTCCTGCCTATGTAGTGTTTATTCATGTCTAGTGCAGGGTTTTATTCATGTCTATGTAGGGTTTATTCATGCCTCATGTAGGGTTTATGTTTATTCATGTTTATTCATGTCTATGTATGTATTCATGTTTATGGGGTGTATTCATGTCTAGGGTGTATTCAAGGGTGTATTCATGTCTATGCCTCTGAGGCTAAATGTAAGTTTAGTGAAGGTTTCTCAGAAATGTAAAACACTAGTGAGTCTTTTCTATCTTATTCTCCACACACGCCACACACACACACACACACACACACACACACACACACACACACACACACACACACACACACAGGGTGTAATAGCCTATGAAGTTTCTGGACTGAGTTCCGGTTTCCTACTCTGGAGGTGACCTCATGACGCCATGTTAACACAATGGACGCCTGTTCAGCCTCAAGACCACAGTCACCAACAGGTAGGAGGTACTGACTAACTCCCACCATGATGATACAACACAGTCACCAGCAGGTAGGAGGTACTGACTCACTCCCACCATGATGATACAACACAGTCACCAGCAGGTAGGAGGTACTGACTAACTCCCACCATGATGATACAACACAGTCACCAGCAGGTAGGAGGTACTGACTAACTCCCACCATGATGATACAACACAGTCACCAGCAGGTAGGAGGTACTGACTAACTCCCACCATGATGATACAACACAGTCACCAGCAGGTAGGAGGTACTGACTAACTCCCACCATGATGATACAACACAGTCACCAGCAGGTAGGAGGTACTGACTAACTTCCACCATGATGATACAACACAACACAGTCACCAGCAGGTAGGAGGTACTGACTAACTCCCACCATGATGATACAACACAGTCACCAGCAGGTAGGAGGTACTGACTAACTTCCACCATGATGATACAACACAACACAGTCACCAGCAGGTAGGAGGTACTGACTAACTTCCACCATGATGATACAACACAACACAGTCATCAGCAGGTAGGAGGTACTGACTAACTCCCACCATGATGATACAACACAGTCACCAGCAGGTAGGAGGTACTGACTAACTCCCACCATGATGATACAACACAACACAGTCACCAGCAGGTAGGAGGTACTGTCACCAGCAGGTAGGAGGTAACTCCCACCATGATGATACAACACAGTCACCAGCAGGTAGGAGGTACTGACTAACTCCCACCATGATGATACAACACAACACAGTCACCAGCAGGTAGGAGGTACTGACTAACTCCCACCATGATGATACAACACAGTCACCAGCAGGTAGGAGGTACTGACTAACTTCCACCATGATGATACAACACAACACAGTCACCAGCAGGTAGGAGGTACTGACTAACTCCCACCATGATGATACAACACAGTCACCAGCAGGTAGGAGGTACTGACTAACTCCCACCATGATGATACAACACAGTCACCAGCAGGTAGGAGGTACTGACTAACTTCCACCATGATGATACAACACAGTCACAGTCACCAGCAGGTAGGAGGTACTGACTAACTCCCACCATGATGATACAACACAGTCACCAGCAGGTAGGAGGTACTGACTAACTCCCACCATGATGATACAACACAGTCATCAGCAGGTAGGAGGTACTGACTAACTCCCACCATGATGATACAACACAACACAGTCATCAGCAGGTAGGAGGTACTGACTAACTCCCACCATGATGATACAACACAGTCACCAGCAGGTAGGAGGTACTGACTAACTCCCACCATGATGATACAGGTAGGACACAACACAGTCATCAGCAGGTAGGAGGTACTGACTAACTCCCACCATGATGATACAACACAGTCACCAGCAGGTAGGAGGTACTGACTAACTCCCACCATGATGATACAACACAGTCACCAGCAGGTAGGAGGTACTGACTAACTCCCACCATGATGATACAACACAGTCACCAGCAGGTAGGAGGTACTGACTAACTCCCACCATGATGATACAACACAGTCACCAGCAGGTAGGAGGTACTGACTAACTCCCACCATGATGATACAACACAGTCACCAGCAGGTAGGAGGTACTGACTAACTCCCACCATGATGATACAACACAACACAGTCACCAGCAGGTAGGAGGTACTGACTAACTCCCACCATGATGATACAACACAGTCACCAGCAGGTAGGAGGTACTGACTAACTCCCACCATGATGATACAACACAGTCACCAGCAGGTAGGAGGTACTGACTAACTCCCACCATGATGATACAACACAGTCACCAGCAGGTAGGAGGTACTGACTAACTCCCACCATGATGATACAACACAGTCACCAGCAGGTAGGAGTACTGACTAACTCCCACCATGATGATACAACACAGTCATCAGCAGGTAGGAGGTACTGACTAACTCCCACCATGATGATACAACACAACACAGTCACCAGCAGGTAGGAGGTACTGACTAACTCCCACCATGATGATACAACACAACACAGTCACCAGCAGGTAGGAGGTACTGACTAACTCCCACCATGATGATACAACACAGTCACCAGCAGGTAGTACTGACTAACTCCCACCATGATGATACAACACAGTCACCAGCAGGTAGGAGGTACTGACTAACCCACCATGATGATACAACACAGTCACCAGCAGGTAGGAGGTACTGACTAACTCCACCATGATGATACAACACAACACAGTCACCAGCAGGTAGGAGGTACTGACTAACTCCCCACCATGATGATACAACACAGTCACCAGCAGGTAGGAGGTACTGACTAACTCCCACCATGATGATACAACACAGTCACCAGCAGGTAGGAGGGTACTGACAGGTAGGAGGTAACTCCCACCATGATGATACAACACAGTCACCAGCAGGTAGGAGGTACTGACTAACTCCCACCATGATGATACAACACAGTCACCAGCAGGTAGGAGGTACTGACTAACTCCACCATGATGATACAACACAGTCACCAGCAGGTAGGAGGTACTGACTAACTCCACCATGATGATACAACACAGTCATCAGCAGGTAGGAGGTACTGACTAACTCCCACCATGATGATACAACACAACACAGTCACCAGCAGGTAGGAGGTACTGACTAACTCCCCACCATGATGATACAACACAGTCACCAGCAGGTAGGAGGTACTGACTAACTCCCCACCATGATGATACAACACAGTCACCAGCAGGTAGGAGGTACTGACTAACTCCCCACCATGATACAACACAGTCACCAGCAGGTAGGAGGTACTGACTAACTCCCACCATGATGATACAACACAGTCACCAGCAGGTAGGAGGTACTGACTAACTCCCACCATGATGATACAACACAGTCACCAGCAGGTAGGAGGTACTGACTAACTCCCACCATGATGATACAACACAGTCACCAGCAGGTAGGAGGTACTGACTAACTCCCACCATGATGATACAACACAACACATGATACAACACAACACATCAGTCACCAGCAGGTAGGAGGTACTGACTAACTCCCACCATGATGATACAACACAGTCACACAACACAGTCACCAGCAGGTAGGAGGTACTGACTAACTCCCACCATGATGATACAACACAGTCACCAGCAGGTAGGAGGTACTGACTAACTCCCACCATGATGATACAACACAGTCACCAGCAGGTAGGAGGTACTGACTAACTCCCACCATGATGATACAACACAGTCACCAGCAGGTAGGAGGTACTGACTAACTCCCACCATGATGATACAACACAGTCACCAGCAGGTAGGAGGTACTGACTAACTTCCACCATGATGATACAACACAGTCACAGCAGGTAGGAGGTACTGACTAACTCCACCATGATGATACAACACAGTCACCCAGCAGGTAGGAGGTATGACTAACTTCCACCATGATGATACAACACAGTCACCAGCAGGTAGGGAGGACTGACTAACTCCACATGATGATACAACACATTGCATCGAGGTGATACAAACACATTGTGGTCACCTCGCTTTACTGCTTAAAGTGTCCATCTGGGATTCACAACAACACAACGCCACTTTGGTAAACAGCTGAGGGATCGGTCTGTAGTGGATCTACAACGACATAAATATAGGCATCATTAATGTGGTGGGGTCAGGGGTCAGTTACCTCGGTCTACGCTATTGTGGTGCAAATCATGAGGTTGATAACTAAATCAATGTGCATAATGTGCTTGAGGGGGGAGAGCAGGACGTTGACAGCAGATACAAACCATTAGTGTTTTATTCAGTGCCCACTATGGTGGAGGATGGAGAACATGGCAGGGTGACGTTTACTGGGAGTCTCCTAGGACCTGTCCTTATAAATGAGTCTCCTAGGGCCTGTCCTTATAAATGAGTCTCCTAGGACCTGTCCTTATAAATGAGTCTCCTAGACCTGTCCTATAAATGAGTCTCCTAGGGCTAAAGAGGCTGTGTTCACAACCCACTGGGTCTCCTAGGGCCTGTTAATGAGGCTGTGTTCACAACCCACTGGGTCTCCTAGGGCCTGTTAATGAGGCTGTGTTCACAACCCACTGGGTCTCCTAGGGCCTGTTAATGAGGCTGTGTTCACAACCCACTGGGTCTCCTAGGACAGGTCAATGAGGCTGTGGAACCAGGCAGAATAGGGTCTACTAGGACAAGAAGTCAATGAGGCTGTGAACCAGGCAGAAGAAGCTGGGTCTACTAGGACAGGTCACGGAGGCTGTAAACCAGGCAGAATAGCTGGGTCTACTAGGACAGGTCAATGAGGCTGTGAACCAGGCAGAATAGCTGGGTCTACTAGGACAGGGTCACGAGGCTGTCGAACCAGGCAGAATAGCTGGGTCTACTAGACAGGTCAATGAGGCTGGGACAGGCAGAATAGCTGGGTCTACAGACAGTATCAATGAGGCTGTGTTCACAACCCACTGGGCCCACTAGGACAGGTCAATGAGGCTGTCGAACCAGGCAGAATAGTGCTAGTACCTCAGGTATTGATCCTCAGCTAAGTATTGATTACCTCACTGTAACACCCCGTCAAAGCTAGGTCACCTCCTAAATGGCTCCTATTCCCTATAAAATGTGCTACTTTTTGACCAGGGCCCGTTGGGTTAGTCGGTGGCTAGGCGGGGCTAACTAATTGCTGCTTGTGCCCACATGGATAAGACTTTTAGAAACCATCTCTACTTAAACAGTGAGTGGTTAGTTGGGACTATAGTCTGGCACCCTATTCCCTATGTAGTACACTACCTCTACTTAAACAGTGAGTGGTTAGTTGGGACTATAGCCTGGCACCCTATTCCCTATGTAGTACACTACCTCTACTTAAACAGTGAGTGGTTAGTTGGGACTATAGCCTGGCACCCTATTCCCTATGTAGTACACTACCTCTACTTAAACAGTGAG
Source organism: Oncorhynchus nerka (assembly GCF_034236695.1). Classification (NCBI taxonomy): domain Eukaryota; kingdom Metazoa; phylum Chordata; class Actinopteri; order Salmoniformes; family Salmonidae; genus Oncorhynchus; species Oncorhynchus nerka. The sequence continues at coordinate 260 of NW_027035146.1, read as the reverse complement.
TGGTTAGTTGGGACTATAGCCTGGCACCCTATTCCCTATGTAGTACACTACCTCTACTTAAACAGTGAGTGGTTAGTTGGGACTATAGCCTGGCACCCTATTCCTATGTAGTACACTACCTCTACTTAAACAGTGAGTGGTTAGTTGGGACTATAGCCTGGCACCCTATTCCCTATGTAGTACACTACCTCTACTTAAACAGTGAGTGGTTAGTTGGGACTATAGCCTGGCACCCTATTCCCTATGTAGTACACTACCTC
>NW_027035145.1:0-9701 GCF_034236695.1 Oncorhynchus nerka | reverse complement strand
CTACCTGCAGGTTACTGGCCCTGTACTCTAACCACTAGGCTACCTGCAGGTTACTGGCCCTGTACTCTAACCACTAGGCTACCTGCAGGTTACTGGCCTAACACTCTGACAACTAGGCTACCTGCAGGTTACTGGCCCAACACTCTGACAACTAGGCTACCTGCAGGTTACTGGCCACATGCTCTAACCACTAGGCTACCTGCAGGTTACTGGCCCTGTACTCTAACCGCTGAACTCCTATCACTAGACTACCTGCAGGTTACACAGCCCAACCTCCTAACTCTTTTGGAGACTCTAACTGAAGCTGCCCTGCAGGTTGCTGACCCAACACTCTGACCACTAGACTCTAACAATAGACACCTGCAGGTTACTGGCCCAACACTCTGACCACTAGACTCTAACCACTAGGCTACCTGCAAGTTACTGGCCCTGTACTCTGACCACTAGACTCTAACCACTAGGCTACCTGCAGGTTACTGGCCTGTACTCTGACCACTAGACTCTAACCGCTAGTTGCAGGTTACTGGCCCCTTGCACTCTAACCACTAGACCTGCAGGTTGCAGCTAACACTCTGACCACTAGACTCTAACCACTAGACTACCTGCAGGTTACTGGCCCTGTACTCTGACCACTAGACTACTAACCACTGCCACAACAGGTTACTGGCCACTAACACTCTAACCACTAGGCTACCTGCAGGTTACTGGCCCAACACTCTAACTAGACTCCTAACCACTAGACTACCTGCAGGTTACTGGCCCAACACTCTGACCACTAGACTCTAACCACTAGGCTACCTGCAGGTTTCTATTTCAAACTGAACTCTGGACCACTAGACTCTAACCACTAGACTACCTGCAGGTTACTGGCCCAACACTCTGACCACTAGACTCTAACCACTAGGCTACCTGCAGGTTACTGGCCCAAAACTCTGACCACTAGACTCTAACCACTGAGCTACCTGGTTACTGGCCCAACACTCTGACCATCGACTCTAACCACTAGACTGCCTGCAGGTTACTGGCCCAGCGCTCTAACCACTAGATTCTACCTGCACTTAGGCCACTCTGACAACTAGGCTACCTGTACTCTAACCACTAGACTCAAACCACTAGGCTGCCTGCAGGTTACTGGCCCAGTACTCTAACCACTACACTCTAACCACTAAGACTACCTGCAGGTTACTGGCCCTGTACTCTAACCACTAGACTCTAACCACTAGGCTGCCTGCAGGTTACTGGCCCAGTACTCTAACCACTAGACTCCCTAACCACTAGACTACCTGCAGGTTAATGGCCCAACACTCTGACCACTAGACTCTAACCACTAGGCTGGCATTACTGGACCTGTACTCTGACCACTAGACTCTAACCACTAGGCTACCTGCAGGTTACTGGCCCAACACTCTGACCACTAGACTCTAACCACTAGGCTACCTGCAGGTTACTGGCCCAACACTCTGACCAGATTACTGGCCCAACACTCTGACCATCTCTAACCACTAGGCTGCCTGCAGGTTACTGGCCCAACACTCTGACCACTGAGCTAACCACTAGACTGCCTGCAGGTTACTGGCCCAACACTCTAACCACTGAGCAAGACTACCTGCAGGTTACTGGCCCAACACTCTGACCACTAGACTCTAACCACTAGGCTGCCTGTAGGTTACTGGCCCAACACTCTGACAACTAGGCTACCTGCAGGTTACTGGCCCTGTACTCTCAACAGCTGAACCTGCAGGTTACTGGCCCAACACTCTAACCACTAGACTCTAACCACTAGGCTACCTGCAGGTTACTGGCCCAACACTCTGACCACTGACTCTAACCACTAGACTCTTACTGGCCCAACACCTGACCACTAGGCTACCTGCAGGTTACTGGCCCAACACTCTGACCACTGCAGGTTACTCTAACCACTAGGCTGCCTGCAGGTTACTGGCCCAACACTCTCACCTACTAGGTTACTGGCCCAACACTCTAACCACTAGACTGCAGGTTACTGGCCCAACACTCTGACCACTGGACTCTAACCACTGGGCTACCTGCAGGTTACTGGCCCAACACTCTGACCACTAGACTCTAACCACTAGACTACCTGCAGGTTACTGGTCCAACACTCTGACCAAACTCTGACCACTAGGCTACCTGCAGGTTACTGGCCCAGCCAACCACTAGATTCTAACCACTAGGCCCTGCAGGTTACTGGCCCTGTACTCTAACCACTAGACTCTGACCACTAGACTCAAGTTACTGGCCCAGTATCAACCACTACACTCTAACCAATAGGCTACCTGCAGGTTACTGGCCCAACACTCTAACCACTAGACTCTCTAACCACTAGGCTACCTGCAGGTTACTGGCCCAGTACTCTGACCACTCTCTAACCACTAGACTACCTGCAGGTTACTGGCCCTGTACTCTGACCACTAGACTCTAACCACTAGGCTACCTGCAGGTTACTACCCTGTACTCTAACCACTAGGCTACCAGGTTACTGGCCCAACACTGACCACTAGACTCTAACCACTAGGCTGCCTGCAGGTTACTGGCCCAACACTCTAACCACTAGACTACCTGCAGGTTACTGGCCCAACACTCTGACCACTAGACTCAAACCACTAGGCTGCCTGCAGGTTACTGGCCCAGTACTCTAACCACTAGACTCTAACAATAGGCTACCTGCAGGTTACTGGCCCAACACTCTAACCACTAGACTCTAACCACTAGGCTGCCTGCAGGTTACTGGCCCAACACTCTGACCACTAGACTCTAACCACTAGCTACCTGCAGGTTACTGGCCCAACACTCTAACCACTAGACTCTAACCACTAGACTACCTGCAGGTTACTGGCCCAACACTCTAACCACTAGACTACCTGCAGGTTACTGGCCTGACCACTAGACTAACCACTAGGCTACCTGCAGGTTACTGGCCCAACACTCTGACCACTACCTGCAGGTTACTCTAGACTCTAACCACTAGGCTACCTGCAGGTTACTGGCCCAACACTCTAACCACTGACAACCACTAGGCTACCTGCAGGTTACTGGCCCAACACTCTGACCACTAACTCTAACCACTAGGCTACCTGCAGGTTACTGGCCCAACAACACTCTGACCACTAGACTCTAACCACTAGACTACCTGCAGGTTACTGGCCCAACACTCTGACCACTAGACTCTAACCACTAGGCTACCTGCAGGTTACTGGCCCAACACTCTGACTCTAACCACTAGGCTACCTGCAGGTTACTGGCCCAACACTCTGACCACTAGACTCTAACCACTAGGCTACCTGCAGGTTACTGGCCCAACACTCTGACCACTAGACTCTAACCACTAGGCTAACTGCAGGTTACTGGCCCTGTACTCTGACCACTAGACTCTAACCACTAGGCTACCTGCAGGTTACTGGCCCTGTACTCTAACCACTAGACTCTAACCACTAGACCACTACCTGCTCTAACCACTAGGCTACCTGTTACTGGCCCAACACTCTGACCACTAGGCTCCTCTAACCACTAGGCTACCTGCAGGTTACTGGCCCAACATCTGACCACTAGACTCTAACCACTAGACTACCTGCAGGTTACTGGCCCAACACTCTGACCACTAGACTCTAACCACTAGACTACCTGACTCTAACCACCACTAGACCACCTAGGCTACCTGGTTACTGGCCCAAAACTCTGACCACTAGACTACCTGGCTACTGGCCCAACACTCTGACCACTAGGCTACCTGCAGGTTAACTCACTAGACTGCCTGACCACTCTAACCACTAGATTCTAACCACTAGGCTCTAACCACCACTAGACTGCCTGCAGGTTACTGGCCCAACCTCTAACCACTGACTCTAACCACTAAGGCTACCTGCAGGGTTACTGGCCCTGTACTCCTGACCACTCTAACCACTAGACTCTAACCACTAGGCTACCTGCAGGTTACTGGCCCTGCGCTCTAACCACTAGACTCTAACCACTAGGCCACCTGCAGGTTACTGGCCTGTTCTCTAACCACTAGGCTGCCTGCAGGTTACTGGCCCAGTACACCACTAGACTCTAACCACTAGGCTACCTGCAGGTTACTGGCCCTAACAACCACTAGACTCTAACCACTAGACTACCTGCAGGTTACTGGCCCAACACTCTACCACTAGACTCTAACCACTAGGCTACCTGCAGGTTACTGGCCCAACACTCTGACCACTACTCTAACCACTCTGAACACACTAGGCTACCTGCAGGTTACTGGCCCTGTACTCTAACCACAGGAACCTGCAGGTTACTGGCCCAACACTCTAACCACTAGACTCTAACCACTAGGCTGCCTGCAGGTTACTGGCCCTCTGACCACCCTACTCTAACCGCTACCCTGCAGGTTACTAACACTCTGACCACTCTAACCACTAGGCTACCTGCAGGTTACTGGCCCTGTACTCTGACCACTAGACTCTAACCACTAGGCTACCTGCAGGTTACTGGCCCTGTACTCTGACCACTCTAACCACTAGACTACCTGCAGGTTACTGGCCCAACACTCTGACCACTAGACTCTAACCACTAGGCTACCTGCAGGTTACTGGCCCAACACTCTGACCACTAGACTCTAACCACTAGACTGCCTGCAGGTTACTGGCCCAACACTCTGACCACTAGACTCTAACCACTAGGCTACCTGCAGGTTACTGGCCCAAAACTCTGACCACTAGACTACCTGCAGGTTACTGGCCCAACACTCTGACCACTAGACTCTAACCACTAGACTGCCTGCAGGTTACTGGCCCAGCGCTCTAACCACTAGATTCTAACCACTAGGCTACCTGCAGGTTACTGGCCCTGTACTCTAACCACTAGACTCAAACCACTAGGCTGCCTGCAGGTTACTGGCCCAGTACTCTAACCACTACACTCTAACCAATAGGCTACCTGCAGGTTACTGGCCCTGTACTCTAACCACTAGACTCGAACCACTAGGCTGCCTGCAGGTTACTGGCCCAGTACTCTAACCACTGGACTCTAACCAATGGCTAGGTTACTGGCCCTGTACTCTAACCACTAGACTCTAACCACTAGGCTACCTGCAGGTTACTGGCCCAACACTCTAACCACTAGACTACCTGCAGGTTACTGGCCCAACACTCTGACCACTAGACTCTAACCACTAGGCTACCTGGCTACACTCTGACAGAATTAACCACTAGGCTGCCTGCAGGTACTGGCCCAACACTCTGACCACTGGACTCTAACCACTAGGCTGCCTGCAGGTTACTGGCCCAACACTCTGACCACTAGACTCTAACCACTAAGACCACCTGCAGGTTACTGGCCCAACACTCTCTAACCACTAGCTAGACTCCCAACACTCTGACAACTAGGCTACCTGCAGGTTACTATTTAACACTCTGACCACTAGACTCTAACCACTAGGCTGCCTGCAGGTTACTGGCCCAACACTCTGACAACTAGACTCTAACCACTAGGCTACCTGCAGGTTTACTGGCCCAACACTCTGACCACTAGACTCTAACCACTAGACTACCTGCAGGTTACTGGCCCAACACTCTGACCACTAGACTCTAACCACTAGGCTACCTGCAGGTTACTGGCCCTGGACCACTAGACTCTAACCACTAGACTCTAGGTTACCACTACCACTAGACTTAACCACTAGGCTACCTGCAGGTTACTGGCCCAACACTCTCACCACTAGACTCTAACCACTAGACCACCTGCAGGTTACTGGCCCAACACTCTGACCACTAGACTCTAACCACTAGGCTACCTGCAGGTTACTGGCCCAACACTCTGACCACTAGACTCTAACCACTAGACCACCTGCAGGTTACTGGCCCAACACTCTGACCACTAGACTCTAACCACTAGGCTACCTGCAGGTTACTGGCCCAACACTCTGACCACTAGACTCTAACCACTAGGCTACCTGCAGGTTACTGGCCCTGTACTCTAACCACTAGGCTACCTGCAGGTTACTGGCCCAACACTCTGACCACTAGACTGTAACCACTAGACCACCTGCAGGTTACTGGCCCAACACTCTGACAACTAGGCTACCTGCAGGTTACTGGCCCAACACTCTGACCACTAGACTCTAACCACTAGACTACCTGCAGGTTACTGGCCCAACACTCTGACCACTAGACTCTAACCACTAGACTACCTGCAGGTTACTGGCCCAACACTCTGACCACTAGACTCTAACCACTAGGCTACCTGCAGGTTGCCTTCTAATACTCTAAACCACTAGGCTACCTGCAGGTTACTGGCCCAACACTCTGACAACTGGGCTACCTGCAGGTTACTGGCCCTGTACTCTAACCACTAGACTACCTGCAGGTTACTATTTAACACTCTAACCACTCAGACTCTAACCACTAGGCTGCCTGCAGGTTACTGGCCCAACACTCAAGCCCACTAGACTACCTGCAGGTTACTGGCCCAACACTCTGACCACTAGACTCTAACCACTAGGCTACCTGCAGGTGCTGGCCCAAAACTCCTGACCACTGGAGCTACCTGCAGGTTACTGGCCCCAACACTCTGACCACTAGACTCTAACCACTAGACTGCCTGCAGGTTACTGGCCCAGCGCTCTAACCACTAGATTCTAACCACTAGGCTACCTGCAGGTTACTGGCCCTGTACTCTAACCACTAGGCTGCCTGCAGGTTACTGGCCCAGTACTCTAACCACTACACTCTAACCAATAGGCTACCTGCAGGTTACTGGCCCTGTACTCTAACCACTAGACTCGAACCACTAGGCTGCCTGCAGGTTACTGGCCCAGTACTCTAACCACTAGACTCTAACCAATAGGCTACCTGCAGGTTACTGGCCCTGTACTCTAACCACTAGACTCGAACCACTAGGCTACCTGCAGGTTACTGGCCCTGTACTCTAACCACTAGGCTACCTGCAGGTTACTGGCCCTGTACTCTGACCACTAGACTCTAACCACTAGGCTACCTGCAGGTTACTGGCCCAACACTCTAACCACTAGACTACCTGCAGGTTACTGGCCCAACACTCTGACCACTAGACTCTAACCACTAGGCTACCTGCAGGTTACTGGCCCAACACTCTGACCACTAGACTCTAACCACTAGGCTGCCTGCAGGTTACTGGCCCAACACTCTGACAACTAGGCTACCTGCAGGTTACTGGCCCTGTACTCTAACCACTAGAACCTGCAGGTTACTGGCCCAACACTCTAACCACTAGACTCTAACCACTAGGCTGCCTGCAGGTTACTGGCCCAACACTCTGACCACTAGACTCTAACCGCTAGACTACCTGCAGGTTACTGGCCCAACACTCTGACCACTAGACTCTAACCACTAGGCTACCTGCAGGTTACTGGCCCTGTACTCTGACCACTAGACTCTAACCACTAGGCTACCTGCAGGTTACTGGCCCTGTACTCTGAGAGCGGTCGCATCTGCACTCGGTCCGCAGGTAGTATTACATTTCATTACATTTCATTATAGTACAGTTTGGTTTGTCTAATCTTATCAATTTCTTCTTAGCTAGCTACACAGCCGTCTTTGTATCATAGATAATTGCGTAATTATCGTATTTAGTAGATCCTAACGCAGTCTACACTGCCCTGCAGCTAGCCAGCTAGCTAACGTCCACCGTTAGCTAGTCACCGTCTACCGATTAGCAGCACAACTATTACACTCAACTGAACGACTTGATTAGTGTAGTGTTAGCTAGCTACATAGTTGTCTTTGCTGTCTTCGTACCCAAGATAATTGTGTAGTTTAGAGTGTGTAGTTTTATGTCGTCCTTAACATAGGAGACTCTGCTAGCTAGCCAACAGCTAAACGTCTACGAACAGAACTTCTGCACTCAACAATCCGGTCGCATTTAAGCCGCTCCACAGGTAGTATCACATTTTCATTTCATTTCATTACAGTACAACGGCTTGATTGTTTGATCGTAGCTAGCTACATAGCTAGCTACATAGCCGTCTTTGTATCAAAGATAATTGTGTAGTCTAGAGCGATTTCCTAGGTTAGTTAGCCAGCTATTGTCGTTCTTTTAACGCATAGCGTAACGTAATCAACACTGCTAGCTAGCCAGCTGTTGAATAGCAGCACAGTAGAAACTATTACACTCAACGGAACGACTTGATTAGTGTAGTGTCAACAACGCAGCCAATGCCAACTAGCCTACTTAGTCAACAACGCAGCCTCTGCCAGCTAGCCTACTTCAGCAGTACTGTATCATTTTAATCATTTTAGTCAATAAGATTCTTGCTAAATAAGCTTAACTCTCTGAACACTCGTGACGTGTAGTCCACTTGTCATTCAATCTCCTTTGCATTAGCGTAGCCTCTTGTGTAGCCTGTCAACTATGTGTCTGTCTATCCCTGTTCTCTCCTCTGCACAGACCATACAAAGCGCTCCACCGCGTGGCCGCGGCCACCTAATCTGGTGGTCCCAGCGCGCCTGACCCACGTGGAGTTCAGGTCTCCGGTAGCCTCTGGAACTGCCGATCTGCGGCCAACAAGGCAGAGTTCATCTCCGCCTATGTCTCCCTCAGTCCCTCGACTTCTTGGCACTGACGAAACATGGATCACCACAGACAACACTGCTACTCCTACTGCTCTCTCTTCGTCTGCCCACGTGTTCTCGCACACCCCGAGGCTTCTGGTCAGCGGTGGTGGCACGGATCCTCATCTCTCCCAAGTGGTCATTCTCTCTTTCTCCCTTACCCATCTGTCTATCGCCTCCTTTGAATTCCATGCTGTCACAGTTACCAGCCCTTTCAAGCTTAACATCCTTATCATTTATCGCCCTCAGGTTCCCTCGGAGAGTTCATCCAATGAGCTTGATGCCTTGATAAGCTCCTTTCCTGAGGACGGCTCACCTCTCACAGTTCTGGGCGACTTTAACCTCCCCACGCCTACCTTTGACTCATTCCTCTCTGCCTCCTTCTTTCCCCCTCTCCTCTTTTGACCTCACCCTCTCACCTTCCCCCTACTCACAAGGCAGGAAATACGCTCGACCTCATCTTTACTAGATGCTGTTCTTCCACTAACCTCGTTGCAACTCCCCTCCAAGTCTCCGACCACTACCTTGTATCCTTTTCCCTCTCGCTCTCATCCAACACTTCCCACACTGCCCCTACTCGGATGGTATCGCGTAGGTCCCAACCTTCGCTCTCTCTCCCCCGCTACTCTCTCCTCTTCCATCCTATCATCTCTTCCCTCTGCTCAAACCTTCTCCAACCCTATCTCTGATTCTGCCTCCTCAACCCTCCTCTCCTCCCTTTCTGCATCCTTTGACTCTCTATGTCCCCTATCCTCCAGGCAGGCTCGGTCCTCCCCTCCCGCTCCGTGGCTCGACGACTCATTGCGAGCTCACAGAACAGGGCTCCGGGCAGCCGGCGGAAATGGAGGAAACTCGCCTCCCTGCGGACCTGACATCCTTTCACTCCCTCCTCTCTACATTTTCCTCTTCTGTCTCTGCTGCTAAAGCCACTTTCTACCTCTAAATTCCAAGCATCTGCCTCTAACCCTAGGAAGCTCTTTGCAACCTTCTCCTCCCTCTGAATCCTCCTCCCCCCTCCCCCCTCCTCCCCTCTCTGCAGATGACTTCGTCAACCATTTTTGAAAAGAAGAAGGTCGGCGACATCAGTCTCGTTTGCTAAGTCAAAGCGACACCGCTGGT
>NW_027035144.1:0-9698 GCF_034236695.1 Oncorhynchus nerka | reverse complement strand
CTCCACCCATGCTCCACCAAGGTTTTCCAGCAACACAGTCCCTACTCCACCCATAAGCAACACAGTCCCTACTCCACCCATGCTCCACCAAGGTTTTCCAGCAACACAGTCCCTACTCCACCCATGCTCCACCAAGGTTTTCCAGCAACACAGCATAAGCAACACAGTCCTTTACCTCCACCCATGAGCAACACAACCCTACTCACCTATGAGCAAATACAGTCCCTACCCACCTATGAGCAACACAGTCCCTACTCACCTATGAGCAACACAGTCCCTACTTCCACCCATGAGCAACACAGTCCCTACTCCACCCATGAGCAACACAGTCCTACCCACCATGAGCAACACAGTCCCTACTCCACCCATGAGCAACACAGTCCCTACTCCACCCATGCTCCACCAAGGTTTTCCAGCAACACAGTCCTACTCCACCCATGAGCAACACAGTCCCTACTCCACCCATGCTTACCAAGGTTTTCCAGCAACACAGTCCCTACTCCACCCATGAGCAACACAGTCCCTACTCCACCATGCTCCACCAAGTTTTCATGAGTAACATGAGTCCCTCTCCACCCATAAGCAACACAGTCCTACTCTGCCCATAAGCAATACAGTCCCTACTCCACCCATAAGCAACACAGTCCCTACTCCACCGAGCAACACAGTCCCTACTCCACCCATGCTCCACCAACAGCAACACAGTCCCTACTCCACCCATAAGCAACACAGTCCCTACTCCACCCATGAGCAACACAAGTCCCTTACAGCAACACAGTCCCATTTCCACCCAAGCAACACAGTCCCTACTCCACCCATAGCAACACAGTCCCTACTCCACCCATGCTCCACCAAAAGTTTTCCAGCAACACAGTCCCTACTCCACCCATGCTCCACCAAGGTTTTACAGCAACACAGTCCCTACTCCACCCATGCACCGAGCAACACAGTCCCTACTCCCCACCCATTTTAAGCAACACAGTCCCTACTCCACCCATGCCCACCAAGGTTTTATAGCAACACAGTCCCTACTCCACCCATGCTTCAGGTTTTATAGCAACACAGTCCCTACTCCACCCATGAGCAACACAGTCCCTACTCCACCCATATAACACAGTCCCATACTCCACCCATGTTTTTACAGCAACACAGTTTTCCACCCATGAGCAACACAGTCCTACTCCACCCATGCTCCACCAAGGTTTTTCAGCAACACAGTCCCTACTCCACCCAACACAGTCTCCTACCACCCATTTTCCAGTCCCTAACACAGTCCCTACTCCACCCATGAGCAACACAGTCCCTACTCCACCCATGCTCCACCAAGGTTTTCCAGCAACACAGTCCCTACTCCACCCATGAGCAACACAGTCCCTACTCCACCCATGCTCCACCAAGGTTTTCCAGCAACACAGTCCCTACTCCACCCATGAGCAACACAGTCCCTACTCCACCCATAAGCAACACAGTCCCTACCAGCCAAGCAACACAGTCCCTCCACCCATGCTCCACCAAGGTTTCCAGCAACACAGTCCCTACTCCACCCATGAGCAACACAGTCCCTACTCCACCCATGCTCCACCAAGGTTTTCCAGCAACACAGTCCCTACTCCACCCATGAGCAACACAGTCCCTACTCCACCCATGCTCCACCAAGGTTTTCCAGCAACACAGTCCCTACTCCCACCCATGGTTTTTCCAGCAACACAGTCCTACTCCACCCATGCTCCACCAAGGTTTTCCAGCAACACAGTCCCTACTCCACCCATGAGCAACACAGTCCCTACTCCACCCATGCTCCACCAAGGTTTTCCAGCAACACAGTCCCTACTCCACCCATGAGCAACACAGTCCCTACTCCACCCATGAGCAGCAACACAGTCCCTACTCCACCCATGAGCAACACAGTCCCTACCCACCCATGCTCCACAAGTCCTTTTTCCAGCAACACAGTCCCTACTCCACCCATGAGCAACACAGTCCCTACTCCACCCATGAGCAACACAGTCCCTTCCACCCATGCAACACAGTCCCTACTCCACCCATGAGCCACCACAGTCCCTTCCAGCAACACAGTCCCTACTCCACCCATGCTCCACCAAGGTTTTCCAGCAACACAGTCCCTACTCCACCCATGAGCAACACAGTCCCTACTCCACCCATGCTCAACACAGTTTTCCATGAGCAACACAGTCCCTACTCCACCCATGCTCCACCACAGTCCCTACTCCACCCATGAGCAACACAGTCCCTACTCCACCCATGCTCCACCAAGGTTTTCCAGCAACACAGTCCCTACTCCACCTATGAGCAACACAGTCCCTACCCACCCATGCTCCACCAAGGTTTTCCAGCAACACAGTCCCTACTCCACCCATGAGCAACACAGTCCCTACTCCACCCATGCTCCACCAAGGTTTTCCAGCAACACAGTCCCTACTCCACCCATAGCAACACAGTCCCTACTCCACCCATGCTCCACCAAGGTTTTCCAGCAACACAGTCCCTACTACCCATCCACCCATCCACCCATGCAACACAGTCCCTACTCCACCCATGCTCCACCAAGGTTTTCCAGCAACACAGTCCCTACTCCACCCATGCAACACAGTCCCTACCCACCCATGCTTTTTTCCAGCAACACAGTCCCTACTCCACCCATGAGCAACACAGTCCCTACTCCACCCATGCTCCACCAAGGTTTTCCAGCAACACAGTCCCTACTCCACCCATGAGCAACACAGTCCCTACTCCACCCATAAGCAACACAGTCCCTACCACCCATGAGGTTTTCCAGCAACACAGTCCCTACTCCACCCATGAGCAACACAGTCCCTACTCCACCCATGCTCCACCAAGGTTTTCCAGCAACACAGTCCCTACTCCACCCATAAGCAACACAGTCCCTACTCCACCCATGCTCCACCAAGGTTTTCCAGCAACACAGTCCCTACTCCACCCATGAGCAACACAGTCCCTACTCCACCCATGCTCCACCAAGGTTTTCCAGCAACACAGTCCCTACTCCACCCATGCTCCACCAAGGTTTTCCAGCAACACAGTCCCTACTCCACCCATGAGCAACACAGTCCCTACTCCACCCATAAGCAACACAGTCCCTACTCCACCCATGCTCCACCAAGGTTTTCCAGCAACACAGTCCCTACTCCACCCATGAGCAACACAGTCCCTACTCCACCCATGCTCCACCAAGGTTTTCCAGCAACACAGTCCCTACTCCACCCATGAGCAACACAGTCCCTACTCCAACACATGCTCCACCAAGGTTTTCCACAACACAGTCCTACTCCACCCATGAGCAACACAGTCCCTACTCCACCCATGCTCCACCAAGGTTTTCCAGCAACACAGTCCCTACTCCACCCATGAGCAACACAGTCCCTACTCCACCCATGCTCCACCAAGGTTTTCCAGCAACACAGTCCCTACTCCACCCATAAGCAACACAGTCCCTACTCCACCCATGCTCCACCAAGCAGCAACACAGTCCCTACTCCACCCATGAGCAACACAGTCCCTACTCCACCCATGCTCCACCAAGCAGCAACACAGTCCCTACTCCACCCATGAGCAACACAGTCCCTACTCCACCCATGCTCCACCAAGTTTTCAGCAACACAGTCCCTACTCCACCCATGAGCAACACAGTCCCTACTCCACCCATGAGCAACACAGTCCCTACTCCACCCATGCTCCAGGTTTTCAAACACAGTCCCTACTTCCACCCATGAGCAACACAGTCCCTACTCCACCCATGCTCCACCAAGGTTTTCCAGCAACACAGTCCCTACTCCACCCATGAGCAAACACAGTCCCTACTCCACCCATGAGCAACACAGTCCCTTCCACCATGCTCCAGGTTTTTCAACACAGTCCCTACTCCACCCATGAGCAACACAGTCCCTACTCCACCCATGCTCCACCAAGGTTTTACAGCAACACAGTCCCTACTCCACCCATGCTCCACAAGGTTTTTCTCCAACATGTCCCTACCAACCCATGAGCAACACAGTCCCTACTCCACCCATAAGCAACACAGTCCCTACTCCACCCATGCTCCACCAAGGTTTTTCCAGCAACACAGTCCCTACTCCACCCATGAGCAACACAGTCCCTACTCCACCCATGCTCCACCAAGGTTTTCAAACACAGTCCCTACTCCACCCATGAGCAACACAGTCCCTACTCCACCCATGCTCCACCAAGGTTTTCCAGCAACACAGTCCCTACTCCACCTCCACCCATGCTCCACCAAGGTTTTCCAGCAACACAGTCCCTACTCCACCCATAAGCAACACAGTCCCTACCCACCCATGCTCCACCAAGGTTTTCAGCAACACAGTCCCTACTCCACCCATGAGCAACACAGTCCCTACTCCACCCATGCTCCACCAAGGTTTTCCAGCAACACAGTCCCTACTCCACCCATGCTCCACCAAGGTTTTCCAGCAACACAGTCCCTGCTCCACCAAGAGCAACACAGTCCCTACTCCACCCATGCAACACAGTCCCTACTCACCCATGCTTTTTCCAGCAACACAGTCCCTACTCCACCCATGAGCAACACAGTCCCTACTCCACCCATGCTCCATAAGGTTTTCAGCAACACAGTCCCTACTCCACCCTACTCCATGCTCCACCAAGGTTTTCCAGCAACACAGTCCCTACTCCACCCATGAGCAACACAGTCCCTACTCCAACCATGCTCCACCAAGGTTTTCCAGCAACACAGTCCCTACTCCACCCATGAGCAACACAGTCCCTACTCCACCCATGCTCCACCAAGGTTTTCCAGCAACACAGTCCCTACTCCACCCATGAGCAACACAGTCCCCTACTCCACCCATGAGCAACACAGTCCCTACTCCACCCATAAGCAACACAGTCCCTACTCCACCCATGCTCCACCAAGGTTTTTCCAGCAACACAGTCCCTACTCCACCCATGAGCAACACAGTCCCTACTCCACCCATGCTCCACCAAGGTTTTCCAGCAACACAGTCCCTACTCCACCCATGAGCAACACAGTCCCTACTCCACCCATGCTCCACCAAGGTTTTCCAGCAACACAGTCCCTACTCCACCCATGAGCAACACAGTCCCTACTCCACCCATGCTCCACCAAGGTTTTCCAGCAACACAGTCCCTACTCCACCCATGAGCAACACAGTCCCTACTCCACCCATGCTCCACCAAGGTTTTCCAGCAACACAGTCCCTACTCCACCCATGAGCAACACAGTCCCTACTCCACCCATGCTCCACCAAGGTTTTCCAGCAACACAGTCCCTACTCCACCCATGCTCCACCAAGGTTTTCCAGCAACACAGTCCCTACTCCACCCATGAGCAACACAGTCCCTACTCCACCCATGCTCCACCAAGGTTTTCCAGCAACACAGTCCCTACTCCACCCATGAGCAACACAGTCCCTACTCCAGCAACACAGTCCCTACTCCACCCATAAGCAACACAGTCCCTACCACCCATGCTCCACCAAGGTTTTCCAGCAACACAGTCCCTACTCCACCCATGAGCAACACAGTCCCTACTCCACCCATGCTCCACCAAGGTTTTCCAGCAACACAGTCCCTACTCCACCCATGAGCAACACAGTCCCTACTCCACCCATGCTCCACCAAGGTTTTCCATGAGCAACACAGTCCCTACTCCACCCATGCAACACAGTCCCTACTCCACCCATGCTCCACCAAGGTTTTCCAGCAACACAGTCCCTACTCCACCCATGAGCAACACAGTCCCTACTCCACCCATGCTCCACCAAGGTTTTCCAGCAACACAGTCCCTACTCCACCCAACACAGTCCCTACTCCACCCAGGTTTTCCAGCAACACAGTCCCTACTCCACCCATGAGCAACACAGTCCCTACTCCACCCATGCTCCAGCAACACAGTCCCTACTCCACCCATGCTCCACCAAGGTTTTCCAGCAACACAGTCCCTACTCCACCCATAAGCAACACAGTCCCTACTCCACCCATGCTCCACCAAGGTTTTCCAGCAACACAGTCCCTACTCCACCCATGAGCAACACAGTCCCTACTCCACCCATGCTCCACCAAGGTTTTCCAGCAACACAGTCCCTACTCCACCCATGAGCAACACAGTCCCTTCCAGCAACCCCTATGCCCACCTCAGGTTTTCCAGCAACACAGTCCCTACTCCACCCATGAGCAACACAGTCCCTACTCCACCCATGCTCCACCAAGGTTTTCCAGCAACACAGTCCCTACTCCACCCATGAGCAACACAGTCCCTACTCCACCCATGCTCCACCAAGGTTTTCCAGCAACACAGTCCCTACTCCACCCATGCTCCACCAAGGTTTTCCAGCAACACAGTCCCTACTCCACCCATGAGCAACACAGTCCCTACTCCACCCATAAGCAACACAGTCCCTACTCCACCCATGCTCCACCAAGGTTTTCCAGCAACACAGTCCCTACTCCACCCATAAGCAACACAGTCCCTACTCCACCCATGCTCCACCAAGGTTTTCCAGCAACACAGTCCCTACTCCACCCATGAGCAACACAGTCCCTACTCCACCCATGCTCCACCAAGGTTTTCCAGCAACACAGTCCCTACTCCACCCATTTTCCAGCAACACAGTCCCTACTCCACCCATGCTCCACCAAGGTTTTCCAGCAACACAGTCCCTACTCCACCCATGAGCAACACAGTCCCTACTCCACCCATGCTCCACCAAGGTTTTCCAGCAACACAGTCCCTACTCCACCCATGAGCAACACAGTCCCTACTCCACCCATGCTCCACCAAGGTTTTCCAGCAACACAGTCCCTACTCCACCCATGCTCCACCAAGGTTTTCCAGCAACACAGTCCCTACTCCACCCATGAGCAACACAGTCCCTACTCCACCCATAAGCAACACAGTCCCTACTCCACCCATGCTCCACCAAGGTTTTCCAGCAACACAGTCCCTACTCCACCCATAAGCAACACAGTCCCTACTCCACCCATGCTCCACCAAGGTTTTCCAGCAACACAGTCCCTACTCCACCCATGAGCAACACAGTCCCTACTCCACCCATGCCCACCAACACAGTCCCTACTCCACTCCCAAGGTTTTCCAGCAACACAGTCCCTACTCCCATGCCCACCAAGGTTTTCCAGCAACACAGTCCCTACTCCACCCATGAGCAACACAGTCCCTACTCCACCCATGCTCCACCAAGGTTTTCCAGCAACACAGTCCCTACTCCACCCATGAGCAACACAGTCCCTACTCCACCCATGCTCCACCAAGGTTTTCCAGCAACACAGTCCCTACTCCACCCATAAGCAACACAGTCCCTACTCCACCCATGCTCCACCAAGGTTTTCCAGCAACACAGTCCCTACTCCACCCATGAGCAACACAGTCCCTACTCCACCCATGCTCCACCAAGGTTTTCCAGCAACACAGTCCCTACTCCACCCATGCTCCACCAAGGTTTTCCAGCAACACAGTCCCTACTCCACCCATGAGCAACACAGTCCCTACTCCACCCATAAGCAACACAGTCCCTACTCCACCCATGCTCCACCAAGGTTTTCCAGCAACACAGTCCCTACTCCACCCATGAGCAACACAGTCCCTACTCCACCCATGCTCCACCAAGGTTTTCCAGCAACACAGTCCCTACTCCACCCATGAGCAACACAGTCCCTACTCACCCATGCTCCACCAAGGTTTTCCAGCAACACAGTCCCTACTCCACCCATGCAACACAGTCCCTACTCCACCCATGCTCCACCAAGGTTTTCCAGCAACACAGTCCCTACTCCACCCATAAGCAACACAGTCCCTACTCCACCCATGCTCCACCAAGGTTTTCCAGCAACACAGTCCCTACTCCACCCATGAGCAACACAGTCCCTACTCCACCCATGCTCCACCAAGGTTTTCCAGCAACACAGTCCCTACTCCACCCATGAGCAACACAGTCCCTACTCCACCCATGCTCCACCAAGGTTTTCCAGCAACACAGTCCACTCCACCATAAGCAACACAGTCCCTACTCCACCCATGCTCCACCAAGGTTTTCCAGCAACACAGTCCCTACTCCACCCATGAGCAACACAGTCCCTACTCCACCCATGCTCCACCAAGGTTTTCCAGCAACACAGTCCCTACTCCACCCATGCTCCACCATTTTCCAGCAACACAGTCCCTACTTTTCCCATAGCAACACAGTCCCTACTCCACCCATGCTCCAAGCAACACAGTCCCTACTCCACCCATGCTCCACCAAGGTTTTCCAGCAACACAGTCCCTACTCCACCCATGAGCAACACAGTCCCTACTCCACCCATGAGCAACACAGTCCCTCCACCAAGGTTTTCCAGCAACACAGTCCCTACTCCACCCATGAGCAACACAGTCCCTACTCCACCCATGCTCCACCAAGGTTTTCCAGCAACACAGTCCCTACTCCACCCATGAGCAACACAGTCCCTACTCCACCCATGCTGAGCAACACAGTCCCTTCCACCCATGAGCAACACAGTCCCTACTCCACCCATGCTCCACCAAGCCAGCAACACAGTCCCTACTCCACCCATAAGCAACACAGTCCCTACTCCACCCATGCTCCACCAAGGTTTTCCAGCAACACAGTCCCTACTCCACCCATGAGCAACACAGTCCCTACTCCACCCATGCTCCACCAAGGTTTTCCAGCAACACAGTCCCTACTCCACCCATGCTCCATGAGCAACACAGTCCCTACTCCACCCATGCTCCACCAAGGTTTTCAGCAACACAGTCCCTACTCCACCCATGCTCCACCAAGGTTTTCCAGCAACACAGTCCCTACTCCACCCATGAGCAACACAGTCCCTACTCCACCCATGCTCCACCAAGGTTTTCCAGCAACACAGTCCCTACTCCACCATAAGCAACATAGTCCCTATCCACCCATGCTCACCAAGGTTTTCCAGCAACACAGTCCCTACTCCACCCATAAGCAACACAGTCCCTACTTCCACCATGCTCACCAAGGTTTTCCAAACACAGTCCCTATCTCCACCCATGAGCAACACAGTCCCTACTCCACCCATGCTCAACCAGCAACACAGTCCCTACTCCACCCATGAGCAACACAGTCCCTACTCCACCCATGAGCAACACAGTCCCTACTCCACCCATAAGCAACACAGTCCCTACTCCACCCATGAGCAAACACAGTCCCTACTCCACCCATAAGCAACACAGTCCCTACCCACCCATGCTCACCAAGGCTTTCCAGCAACACAGTCCCTCACCCATGAGCAACACAGTCCCTACTCCACCCATGCTCCACCAAGATTTTCCAGCAACAGTCCCTACTCCACCCATGAGCAAACACAGTCCCTCTACCCATGCTCCACCAAGGTTTTCCAGCAACACAGTCCCTACTCCACCCATGAGCAACACAGTCCCTACTCCACCCATGCTCCACCAAGGTTTCCAGCAACACAGTCTCTCCACCCATGCTCCACCAAGGTTTTCCAGCAACACAGTCCTACTCCACCCATGAGCAACACAGTCCCTACTCCACCCATAAGCAACACAGTCCCTACTCCACCCATGCTCCACCAGGTTTTCCAGCAACACAGTCCCTACTCACCCATAAGCAACACAGTCCCTACTACCATGCTCCACCAAGGTTTTC
>NW_027035143.1:0-9697 GCF_034236695.1 Oncorhynchus nerka | reverse complement strand
TACTCCATACAGCCCCACAGGTACACTACACCTGTCTCTAATACTGTATAGAGTGAAAGGGTTCAGATACTCCATACAGCCCCACAGGTACTGTACACCTGTCTCTAATACTGTGTATAGGTGAAAGGTTCAGATACTCCATACAGCCCCACAGGTACTGTACACCTGTCTCTAATACTGTATAGGGTGAAAGGTTCAGATACTCCATACAGCCCCACAGGTACTGTACACCTGTCTCTAATACTGTATAGGTGAAAGGTTCAGATACTCCATACAGCCCCACAGGTACTGTACACCTGTCTCTAATACTGTATAGGTGAAAGGTTCAGATACTCCATACAGCCCCACAGGTACTGTACACCTGTCTCTAATACTGTATAGATGAAAGGTTCAGATACTCCATACAGCCCCACAGGTACTGTCACACCTGTCTCTAATACTGTATATAGGTGAAAGGTTCAGACACTCTACAGCCCCACAGGTACTGTACACCTGTCTCTAATACTGTATATAGGTGAAAGGTTCAGACACTCTACAGCCCCACATGTACACTACACCTGTCTCTAATACTGTATAGATGAAAGGTTCAGATACTCCATACAGCCCCACAGGTACTGTACACCTGTCTCTAATACTGTATAGATGAAAGGTTCAGATACTCCATACAGCCCCACAGGTACTGTACACCTGTCTCTAATACTGTATATAGGTGAAAGGTTCAGACACTACAGCCCCACAGGTACACTACACCTGTCTCTAATACTGTATAGATGAAAGGTTCAGATACTCCATACAGCCCCACAGGTACTGTACACCTGTCTCTAATACTGTATATAGGTGAAAGGTTCAGATACTCTATACAAAGTGTCAGTCCCATGTTTCATGAGCTGAAATTAAAGATCCCAGAAATGTCTTGCAAATTTTGTTCACAAATATGTGATACTATCCAGAGTATGTGATACTTATCCAGAGTAGTGATACTATCCAGAGTAGTGAATACTATCCAGAGTAATGATGATACTATCCAGAGCAGTGATACTATCCAGAGTAGTGATACTATCCAGGAGTACTAGATTGATACTATCCAGAGTAGTGATACTATCCAGAGTAGTGATACTAGCAGTGATACTATCCAGAGTAGTGAGTGACTATCCAGAGTAGTGATACTATCCAGAGTAGTGATACTATCCCAGAGTAGTGATACTAGTCAGAGTAGTGATACTATCAGAGTAAGTGATACTAGTCCAGAGTAGTGATACTATCCAGGTAGTGATACTATCCAGAGTGAAGTGATACTATCCAGAGTAGTGATACTATCCAGAGTAGTGATACTATCAAGAGTAGTGGATACTAGCAGTGATACTATCCAGAGTATGTGATACTAGCAGTGATACTATCCAGAGTAGTGATACTAGCAGTGATACTATCCGGAGTAGTGATACTAGTCAGAGCAGTGATACTAGTCAGAGTAGTGATACTATCCAGAGTAGTGATACTATCCAGAGTAGTGATACTATCCAGAGTAGTGATACTATCCAGAGTAGTGATACTATCCAGAGTAGTGATACTATCAGAGCAGTGATACTATCAGTGATACTATCCAGAGCAGTGATACTATCCAGAGCAGTGATACTATCCAGAGCAGTGATACTATCCAGAGTAGTGATACTATCCAGAGTAGTGATACTATCCAGAGCAGTGATACTAGTCAGAGCAGTGATACTAGTGATACTAGTCAGAGTAGTGATACTATCCAGAGTAGTGATACTAGTAGAGCAGTGGTACTATCCAGAGTAGTGATACTATCCAGAGTAGTGATACTATCCAGAGCAGTGATACTATCCAGAGCAGTGATACTATCCAGAGCAGTGATACTATCAGTGATACTATCCAGAGTAGTGATACTATCAGAGCAGTGATACTATCAGTGATACTATCCAGAGTAGTGATACTATCAGAGCAGTGATACTATCAGTGATACTATCCAGAGTAGTGATACTATCCAGAGCAGTGATACTAGTCAGAGCAGTGATACTAGTCAGAGCAGTGATACTATCCAGAGTAGTGATACTATCCAGAGTAGTGATACTATCCAGAGTAGTGATACTATCCAGAGTAGTGATACTATCCAGAGTAGTGATACTATCCAGAGTAGTGATACTATCCAGAGTAGTGATACTATCCAGAGTAGTGATACTAGCAGTGATACTATCCAGAGTAGTGATACTATCCAGAGTAGTGATACTAGTCAGAGTAGTGATACTATCCAGAGTAGTGATACTATCCAGAGTAGTGATACTAGTCAGAGTAGTGATACTATCCAGAGTAGTGATACTATCCAGAGTAGTGATACTATCAAGAGTAGTGATACTAGCAGTGATACTATCAAGAGTAGTGATACTAGCAGTGATACTATCCAGAGTAGTGATACTAGCAGTGATACTATCCAGAGTAGTGATACTAGTCAGAGCAGTGATACTATCCAGAGTAGTGATACTATCCAGAGTAGTGATACTATCCAGAGTAGTGATACTAGTCAGAGCAGTGATACTAGTGATACTAGCAGTGATACTATTAGAGTAGTGATACTATCCAGAGTAGTGATACTATCCAGAGTAGTGATACTATCCAGAGTAGTGATACTATCCAGAGTAGTGATACTATCAGAGCAGTGATACTATCAGTGATACTATCCAGAGCAGTGATACTATCCAGAGTAGTGATACTATCCAGAGCAGTGATACTATCCAGAGCAGTGATACTATCAGTGATACTATCCAGAGCAGTGATACTATCCAGAGTAGTGATACTATCCAGAGTAGTGATACTATCCAGAGCAGTGATACTATCCAGAGTAGTGATACTATCCAGAGCAGTGATACTAGTCAGAGCAGTGATACTAGTCAGAGTAGTGATACTATCCAGAGTAGTGATACTATCCAGAGTAGTGATACTAGTAGAGCAGTGGTACTATCCAGAGTAGTGATACTATCCAGAGTAGTGATACTATCAGAGCAGTGATACTATCAGTGATACTATCCAGAGTAGTGATACTATCCAGAGCAGTGATACTATCCAGAGTAGTGATACTATCGAGAGCAGTGATACTATCCAGAGTAGTGATACTATCAAGAGTAGTGATACTATCAAGAGTAGTGATACTATCCAGAGTAGTGATACTATCCAGAGTAGTGATACTATCCAGAGTAGTAATACTATCAAGAGTAGTGATACTATTAGAGCAGTGATACTATCAAGAGTAGTGATACTATTAGAGTAGTGATACTATCAAGAGTAGTGATACTATCCAGAGTAGTGATACTATCCAGAGTAGTGATAATAGCAGTGATACTATCCAGAGTAGTGGTACTATCAGAGCAGTGATACTATCCAGAGTAGTGGTACTAGCAGTGATACTATCCAGAGTAGCTATACTATTAGAGTAGTGATACTATCAGAGCAGTGTGCCGGTTTCTTATTTTTTCTCATGTTATTCAACTGTTACCATGCACCTGCAACAAAGTTAGCTCAGATTTGCAAGTTCCTTTTGAATTTTTAAGGTATCTGTGACCAACAGGTGCATATTTGTATTCCCAATCCATATATTAGGGCCAAATGTATTTATTTCAATTGACTGAATTCCTTATAGGAACTGTAGCTCAGTAGTCTTGGAAATTGTTTGGTAATTTAGCATGTATTGTCTGAGCTGTAAAGTGAGTGTTATGGTTTCTGTGTGGTTGCAGCGCGTGTCGGTCCCTCTGTGCTTCGTCAGGCGAGGCCGGCCAGAGAAGGAGCCCGAGTGGCGTCCATAGAGACAGGACTGGCGGCTGCTGCAGCCAAACTCACACACCAGGTTAGTAGGGAAGAGTGTTGACGGGGGGAGGGGGACACACCAGGTTAGTAGGGAAGAGTGTTGAGGGGGGGACACACACACACACACACACCAGGTTAGTGGGGAAGAGTGTTGACGGAACACACACACACACACACACACCAGGTTAGTGGGGAAGAGTGTTGAGGGGGAGGGACACACACACCAGGTTAGTAGGGAAGAGTGTTGACGGGGGGACACACACACACCAGGTTAGTAGGGAAGAGTGTTGACGGGGGGGACACACACACACCAGGTTAGTAGGGAAGAGTGTTGACGGGGGGGGACACACACACCAGGTTAGTAGGGAAGAGTGTTGACGGGGGGGGACACACACCAGGTTAGTGGGGAAGAGTGTTGACGGGGGGGGACACACACACCAGGTTAGTAGGGAAGAGTGTTGACGGGGGGGACACACACACCAGGTTAGTAGGGAAGAGTGTTGACGGGGGGGGACACACACACCAGGTTAGTAGGGAAGAGTGTTGACGGGGGGGGACACACACCAGGTTAGTGGGGAAGAGTGTTGACGGGGGGGGGACACACACACACCAGGTTAGTAGGGAAGAGTGTTGACGGGGGGGACACACACCAGGTTAGTGGGGAAGAGTGTTGACGGGGGGACACACACACACCAGGTTAGTAGGGAAGAGTGTTGACGGGAGGGGGGGACACACCAAGGTTAGTAGGGAAGAGTGTTGACGGGGGGACACACACACCAGGTTAGTGGGGAAGAGTGTTGACGGGGGGGACACACCAGGTTAGTGGGGAAGAGTGTTGACGGGGGGGGACACACCAGGTTAGTAGGGAAGAGTGTTGACGGGAGGGGGTGACACACACACCAGGTTAGTAGGGAAGAGTGTTGACGGGGGACACACACACACCAGGTTAGTAGGGAAGAGTGTTGGACGGGGGGACACACACACCAGGTTAGTAGGGAAGAGTGTTGACGGGGGGGACACACCAGGTTAGTAGGGAAGAGTGTTGACGGGGGGCACACACACCAGGTTAGTGGGGAAGAGTGTTGACGGGGGGACACACCAGGTTAGTGGGGAAGAGTGTTGACGGGGGGGGACACCAGGTTAGTAGGGAAGAGTGTTGGACGGAGGGGGATAATACACACCTGGGGTTAGTAGGGAAGAGTGTTGGACGGGGGGGCACACCAGGTTAGTAGGAAGAGTGTTGACGGGGGGACACACTAGGTTAGTAGGGA
Source organism: Oncorhynchus nerka (assembly GCF_034236695.1). Classification (NCBI taxonomy): domain Eukaryota; kingdom Metazoa; phylum Chordata; class Actinopteri; order Salmoniformes; family Salmonidae; genus Oncorhynchus; species Oncorhynchus nerka. The sequence continues at coordinate 4,613 of NW_027035143.1, read as the reverse complement.
AGAGTGTTGGACGGGGGGGACACACACCAGGTTAGTGGGGAAGAGTGTTGACTGGGGGGACACACACCAGGTTAGTGGGAAGAGTGTTGACGGGGGGCACACACCAGGTTAGTGGGGAAGAGTGTTGACGGGGGGACGGGACACACCAGGTTAGTGGGGAAGAGTGTTGACGGGGGGGGGACACACACACCAGGTTAGTGGGGAAGAGTGTTGACGGGGGGACACACACCAGGTTAGTGGGGAAGAGTGTTGACGGGGGGGACACACACCAGGTTAGTAGGGAAGAGTGATGACGGGGGGGGACACACACACACCAGGTTAGTGGGGAAGAGTGTTGACGGGGGGACACACACACCAGGTTAGTGGGGAAGAGTGTTGACGGGGGGACACACGGGGGGGCACACACACACACACCAGGTTAGTGGGGAAGAGTGTTGACGGGGGGGGGGGGGACACACACACACCAGGTTAGTCATCACTCTAGTCATCACCTCAGGGTTATGTTCCTCTAGTCATCACCTCAGGGTTATGTTCCTCTAGTCATCACCTCAGGGTTATGTTCCTCTAGTCATCACACCTCAGGGTTATGTTCCTCTAGTCATCACCTCAGGGTTATGTTCCTCTAGTCATCACACCTCAGGGTCAGGGCTCGGGGGTTCTGTGTTAATATTTGTTTCTTCCAGAAGGAGCAGCAGAAGACCAAGAAAAAGCAGAAGAGCACAAAAAAGAAGCCCCCTGCTGCTTTGAGAGAGGAGGAGGAGGAAGAGGAGGAACCAGTGAGGAAGCTGAGTAGGGACAGCAGTTCTCCAGAACCAGACGCGGGCCGGGACTCCGAGCCTGGTCAGACCGACCATGAATACTCCTCTGGGGCAGGAGGGAAGCAGGCTGGGGGGCCCCAACCCATGGCCCCTGGAGTCTTCCTTACACAGAGACGACCCTCTACATTTTCATCATCTCAAAACAATAACAACAACAACACAGGAGGAGCCGCAGGAGGAGCAGGAAAGGGTGATGCAAAGGGCGAAGGTACGTGATTTCATCCACAGGGAAATACCACACCATACTGTTGGTTGGTGTGGTGTAACGTTCAGTAGAGAGCCTCACCGCTAACAAGATTAACTGTTGCTTTCCATTGATACTAAATGGTCCGTCTAGCCTGATAGACCGGGGACGATTCACATATATACACTGGTGCCCCTATTATATATCCTGGTGCCCCTATTATATACACTGGTGCCCCTATTATATACACTGGTGCCCCTATTATATACACTGGTGCCCCTATTATATATCCTGGTGCCCCTATTATATACACTGGTGCCCCTATTATATACACTGGTGCCCCTATTATATACACTGGTGCCCCTATTATATACACTGGTGCCCCTATTATATACACTGGTGCCCCTATTATATACACTGGTGCCCCTATAATATAAACTGGTGCCCCTATTATATATCCTGGTACCCCTATTATATACACTGGTGCCCCTATTATATACACTGGTGCCCCTATTATATACACTGGTGCCCCTATTATATATCCTGGTGCCCCTATTATATACACTGGTGCCCCTATTATATATCCTGGTGCCCCTATTATATACACTGGTGCCCCTATTATATACACCGGTGCCCCTATTATATACACCGGTGCCCCTATTATATACACCGGTGCCCCTATTATATACACTGGTGCCCCTATTATATACACTGGTGCCCCTATTATATACACTGGTGCCCCTATTATACACTGGTGCCCCTATTATATACACTGGTGCCCCTATTATATACACTGGTGCCCCTATTATATATTACTTGGTTGCCCCTATTATATACACTGGTGCCCCCTATTATATATCCTAGTGCCCCTATTATATACACTGGTGCCCCTGTATATGCACTGGTGCCCTATTATATATCCTGGTTATGTTTATTATATGCACTGGTGCCCCTATTATATACACTGGTGCCCCTATTATATACACTGGTGCCCTATTATATATACCGGTGCCCTATTATATACACTGGTTGCCCCTATTATATATACTGGTGCCCTATAATATACACTGGTGCCCCTATTATATATACTGGTGCCCCTATTATATACACTGGTGCCCCTATAATATATACTGGTGCCCCTATTATATACACTGGTGCCCTATTATATACACTGGTGCCCTATTATATATCCTAGTGCCCCTATTATATACACTGGTGCCCCTATTATATACACTGGTGCCCCTATTATATATCCTGGTGCCTTTATTATATACACTGGTGCCCCTATTATATACACTGGTGCCCCTATTATATACACTGGTGCCCCTATTATATATACCGGTGCCCTATTATATACACTGGTGCCCTATTATATATACTGGTGCCCCTATAATATACACTGGTGCCCTATTATATATACTGGGTGCTCTATTATATACACTGGTGCCCCTATTATATACACTGGTGCCCCTATAATATATACTGGTGCTTTATTATATACACTGGTGCCCCTATTATATACACCGGTGCCCCTATTATATACACCGGTGCCCCTATTATATACACCGGTGCCCCTATTATATACACCGGTGCCCCTATTATATACACCGGTGCCCCTATTATATATCCTGGTGCCCCTATTATATACACTGGTGCCCCTATTATATACACTGGTGCCCCTATTATATACACTGGTGCCCCTATTATATACACTGGTGCCCCTATTATATATCCTGGTACCCCTATTATATATCCTGGTACCCCTATTATATACACTAGTTTCCCTTACTTTTATACTTTATACTTGTGCCCTCATTTTTCACATCCACATTGTACTAAATAATGTTAGTGATGGTCACTGTTGAATTCCTCTTTGTGCCTCTATGTGCCCCTCAGCGAAGCGGCTAAAGAAAGGCATGGCGACGGCCAAACAGAGACTAGGAAAGATCCTCAAGATCCACCGCAACGGGAAGCTCCTCCTGTAACAGGAAGTGACTCGCTACGGAGCATTGCCATTGGCTCCTGCAGTCCTCTTAGCATATGAACTGGCTCCATCTCCTTTCCTTTGATTGGTGCTGGGCTAACAGACAGACTTGAAACAGTCAACATTGGTTTTGCCTATACTTAAAAGTGTACAGAATAATTGCTAGAAATATTTTTTAAGAAAAACGTGTCATTTTACTACAGTCAGTTTATCAGGGGGTCGCTATGCTATGCGTTAAACTAGGGCTGTGGCACAAACGGCAGCCTATTCCCTTTATAGTGCCCTGGTCGAAAGTAGTGCGCTTACAAATGGAATAGGCTGCCGTTTGGGATGCGGCCAAGAAGTTCATCCAGGACCCTGAAAGTATCCTTCCATGTATTCAGTTGGATGGGTTAAAGATAGTTTATAGAGAATTCATTCCTACTATTTCGATGGGGAAATTTAGGAAATAAGTGTTGCTTTCCGTCTTCCCCAGACCAGACTTAGCCTGAAATACAGTCTGTCTGTGCTAACATTCCACCCCCAGACATGTTATAGGCGACAAGGAGTGGAACGTTAGCACAGACACGCTAAACCCAGACCTTCACTAGATACACTCGCCTCCACGCTAATTCCTTTGTTTGCTCAGCACTATCAGTTACGATATATTAATTGTCCTGATATACTGTTTCATGTCATAGACGTGGAAAGGAAAGCCGACAAGGCACTAAATAAAAACAACCTGCGAAGGGAATGTCAGATATGGCAATATGATGATGGGTTCCAGTGTTCAACTGGATTTCTCTGGTCGTTCTCTGAACGGTTTGTAAAAGAAACACAATGGGTGTCTTTCTTTGAACTAAGGTTTTCACACCCGAACAAACATTATCAACGTTATTTCACAATGTGCCATTAATTCCGTTTTCAAGACTTTCTTAAGATAAGATATTGTGATTATAGACCGTATGAATTAGCTACTTTAAAGACTGTAAAAACAAAATAAATTAGTACAAACATTATATTACCACAGCTGTATAGTGCACTACGTTAGACCAGAGCCAAACATTATATTACCACAGCTGTATAGTGCACTACGTTAGACCAGAGCCAAACATTATATTACCACAGCTGTATAGTGCACTACGTTAGACCAGAGCCAAACATTATATTACCACAGCTGTATAGTGCACTACGTTAGACCAGAGCCAAACATTATATTACCACAGCTGTATAGTGCACTACGTTAGACCAGAGCCAAACATTATATTACCACAGCTGTATAGTGCACTACGTTAGACCAGAGCCAAACATTATATTACCACAGCTGTATAGTGCACTACGTTAGACCAGAGCCAAACATTATATTACCACAGCTGTATAGTGCACTACGTTAGACCAGAGCCAAACATTATATTACCACAGCTGTATAGTGCACTACGTTAGACCAGAGCCCTATTCCCTATGTAGTGTACTACTTTAGACCAGGGCCCTATTCCCTATGTAGTGCACTACTATAGACCAGGGCCCTATTCCCTATATAGTGGCCAACTTTAGACCAGGGCCCTATTCCCTATATAGTGCACTACTTTAGACCAGGGCCCTATTCCCTATGTAGTGTACTACTTTAGACCAGGGCCCTATTCCCTAT
>NW_027035142.1:0-9693 GCF_034236695.1 Oncorhynchus nerka | reverse complement strand
AGACCAGGTGTGGTGCTGGGTGGCAGACTGCCCTGGACAGGTAACGAGCCCAACCCAGGCCTTCCTGAATGCTTCCTGGTCGGGACCCAGTGGCACCAGCCTCTGCAAATCCCAGACAGACGGGAGAGTGTGTGTTCTCTCCACTCATGGTCGCCCTGCCGGGCTCAGACAAAGATCCAGACACTGTGGTGGGGCTGATTGAGAAAAGCAAAAGAAGGACTGAAGGACTGGACGCCCAGCAGAGCACTGAGGTGAACGTTGAAATGAACTCTTTGCATTTGACGTGCTGTTTGATCGGTGAAGGCAAAAGGTACTCACACATTTCCTTTTGAAAGGTTTTCAGCGATGTGTTTCTGCCGTTGAATACTAGAATCAACGTGTCTGTCTCTTGTGTTGGTGGACAGACCGACAGACACGCCACGCAATCTACTGACGGTCACAGTTAGATACAGTACGCTTGTTTTCAGGATTATTTTACAATAATACTCTAAGACTGTAGTTCATGTGTTGTTCTGTATGTCTTGACACAGGGGTCCATAAATACGTCAGAAGCGTTTCAACCGGAGAAGCTGTCGACGTGTGTCAGGCGTTAAGATTTAAGAGCCAATATGTGTCCTTTTCTAACACAAAAAGGGGATTTGTTTCTCCTACTTGATCTTCATCTGAACAGATCCGGCTTCATGGGCCCACGTTTGCTGTGTAGAGTCAAACAGGAAATACACTGACGCTCAGGATTTGACGTTTATCGAGGTGATCGATCTATAATATTACATTTTCAAAAAGTCTTCCCTTACTGAGGAATGTCAAATGACTGTTGACTCAAGCCATATAAATGTGTTACTGGGTGAAGATATTCAACAAGCTGAGCTGTACCTGACGTTATACAGCTAAGCCTTAATGCTTGTTCTCAACAAGTTGATCAACTCCCCCTGACAATCTTGGATTATAGACTCCCCTCCCCCTGACAATCTTGGATTATAAATGGATGGGATTTATTTTGTAAGGCTCTTTTCATTTGAGAATGAATTTATGTCAGAGCAAGTCATTATGGTCACTGACTGCTCTTCTCGCACTACACAGAGCAGATTCCATTCAATTTCCAGCATTATTATTTTTATTATTTATTTTATTTTATTTTGAACCGTACTGTTTTGCAAACTCGTAAACAAAACACCTGGGGTAATTACATGTGTTTTCTCTGGCATGAAACCCTCACCCCGAAGCTGTAGTCCTAGCGTAAGCATGAGCTCACAATGTTATTTGACCTCTAACAACCTCTTTAAAAAAACACTCACAAAAACAACAAATCAAGTGATTTACATATCATTTGTTTTTTTGTGTGTGTGTGTGTTTGTTTTGTTTTAGCTAATCACAACCATACATGACCCGTTGGGATTTAGTTTTTTAAAGAACAGGGAAATAAATCCCTCTTAGTTTAATATAATGATTATTTATTTTTTTATAGTTTGTTGCCCGGGGGATGGCAACTTTTGGCTTCTAAAACCTCCTGAGCTCAACGGGCTGATAATCCTGCATCAAAACACAGACAGGTGAACTAATGGGTTGTTTTGGGTGTTTTGAATGGAAATGGTCTTTGTATTTCAACATATAGTAATTTCGGGAAAGAACATCCAATCCTCAATCACATAATATCACTACTTCTGATTAGGTGAGGCCAAGTGAGCCTAAACAGAATCTTGAAAGGAGGGGTAGGAGGGGAGGTAGAGAGGAGGAGGAGGAGGAGGAGAGGTGGTGGAGAGGAGGTGGAGAGGTCGAGGAGAGAGGAGGGGTAGAAGAGTTGGATGAGGTAGAGGGAGAGAGGAGGTGGGAGAGGAGGTGGAGGGAGAGAGTAGGTGGGAGAGGAGGGGGAGAGGAGGTGGAGAGGAGGTGGATGAGGAGGTGGATGAGGTAGAGGGAGAGAGGAGGGAAAGAGGAGGTGGGAGAGGAGGGAAAGAGGAGGGGTAGAGGAGTTGGATGAGGTAGAGGGAGAGAGGAGGTGGGAGAGGAGGTGGAGGGAGAGAGTAGGTGGGAGAGGAGGGGGAGAGAGGTGGAGAGGAGGTGGATGAGGAGGTGGATGAGGTAGAGGGAGAGAGGAGGGAAAGAGGAGGTGGGAGAGGAGGGAAAGAGGAGGGGTAGAGGAGTTGGATGAGGTGGAGGGAGAGAGGCGGTGGGAGAGGAGGGGGAAAGGAGATGGGAGAGGAGGTGGAGAGGAGGTGGATGAGGAGGTGGATGAGGTAGAGGGAGAGAGGAGGGAAAGAGGTGGTGGGAGAGGAGGGAAAGAGGAGGGGTAGAGGAGTTGGATGAGGTGGAGGGAGAGAGGCGGTGGGAGAGGAGATGGAGAGGAAGTGGAGAGGTCGAGGGGGAGAGGAGGGGTAAAGAGTTGGATGAGGTGGAGGGAGAGAGGAGGTGGGAGAGGAGGGGAGGAGGAGGGGGAGAGGAGGTGAGAGGAGGTGGGAGAGGAGGTGGAGGGAGAGGAGGGAGAGGAGGTGGAGGGAGAGAGGAGGTGGAGGGAGAGAGGAGGTGGAGGGAGAGAGGAGGGGGAGGAGGTGGAGGGAGAGAGGAGGAGGTGAAGGGAGAGAGGAGGGAGAGGGAGAGAGAGAGGAGGGGGAGAGGAGGGAGAGGAGGTGGAGGGAGAGAGTAGGAGGTGAAGGGAGAGAGGAGGGAGGATCAAGAGAGGAGGGGAGAGGAGGGGAGGAAGACAGTGTAGCAGAAGTGATTAAACTGCTTAATTCACGTGACCTCTGATCCTCTCCTTGTCATGTGACTATTGATTTTCAATACTTGGATGGATCCATACCGGCCAAATGTTTAATGCGGCAGATTGGAGAGATTTTTCCCTAAATCACCTCTGTCCCTGTACGTAGCGGCTACAGCCCGGCAGGGCCTGGCGAAGAGCACCCGGCTCCCAGCTAATGAGTGAGACGTGCCAGCCTCCTAATGGAGCTGAGTAGTAGACAAACAGCCTAATCACCAGGACTTGAGGAGACCACCCTCCTCATCATCTCCATCCTCTTCCCTCCTGTCCCCATTGTCCACGGACCCCCTTTCTGTTTGGGGTTTTCTAAACGTCACCTGTTAAACAATTACTGCAGGGTAAGACAGGTCATTCAGGTGACCGCCGAGGCTCTTATCCTCTCTGAATGTGCTTGGGAAGGAATCGACTTGGGGATTCATTGAATGGATTTCCAATTCAATAGGTTTAATAATGGTATGCATTTTTCAACAACAACACCAAACCAATGAATCCCTGATTCAAAGTTGTTATTTCCTGGGGGTCTAATAGTCTGTTTGTTGGAAAGAACAGAAGTAGGAACTTCCAGTGACTTGCAGGTGTTCGGTAAAATACACTGGTGACAAAGAGAGGAGATACGCACACAAACACACAACAAGACAAACACACAACAAGACAAACACACAACAAGACAAACACACAACAAGACACACAACAAAACAAACACACAACAAGACAAACACACAACAAGACAAACACACAACAAGACACACAACAAGACAAACACACAACAAGACAAACACACAACAAGACACACAACAAGACAAACACACAACAAGACAAACACACAACAAGACAAACACACAACAAGACAAACACACAACAAAACACACAACAAGATAAACACACAACAAGATAAACACACAACAAGACAAACACACAACAAGACAAACACACAACAAAACACACAACAAGACAAACACACAACAAAATAAACACACAACAAGATAAACACACAACAAGATAAACACACAACAAGACAAACACACAACAAAACACACAACAAGACAAACACACAACAAGACAAATACACAACAAGACAAACACACAACAAAACACACAACAAAACAAACACACAACAAGATAAACACACAACAAGATAAACACACAACAAGACAAACACACAACAAGACAAACACACAACAAAACACACAACAAGACAAACACACAACAAAATAAACACACAACAAGATAAACACACAACAAGATAAACACACAACAAGACAAACACACAACAAAACACACAACAAGACAAACACACAACAAGACAAATACACAACAAGACAAACACACAACAAGACAAACACACAACAAAACACACAACAAAACAAACACACAACAAAACACACAACAAGACAAACACACAACAAGACAAACACACAACAAAACAACAACAAAACAAACACACAACAAGACAAACACACAACAAGACAAACACACAACAAGACAAACACACAACAAAACAAACACACACCAAGACAAACACACTACAAGACAAACACACAACAAGACAAACACACAACAAGACAAACAACCAACAAAACACACAACAAAACAAACACACAACAAAACACACAACAAGACAAACACACAACAAGACAAACACACAACAAAACACACAACAAAACAAACACACAACAAAACACACAACAAGACAAACACACATCAAAACACACAACAAAACAAACACACAACAAGACAAACACACAACAAGACAAACACACAACAAGACAAACACACAACAAGACAAACACACAACAAGACAAACACAGAACAAGACAAACACACAACAAAACACACAACAAGACAAACACACAACAAGACAAACACACAACAAGACAAACACACAACAAGACACACAACAAGACAAACACACAACAAGACAAACACACAACAAGACAAACACACAACAAACAAACAACCAACAAGACAAACACACAACAAGACAAACACACAACAAGACAAACACACAACAAAACAAACACACAACAAGACAAACACACAACAAGACAAACACACAACAAGACAAACACACAACAAGACAAACACACAACAAAACAAACACACAACAAGACAAACACACAACAAGACAAACACACAACAAGACAAACACACAACAAGACACACAACAAGACAAACACACAACAAAACACACAACAAGACAAACACACAACAAAACACACAACAAGACAAACACACAACAAGACAAACACACAACAAGACAAACACAACAAAACAAACACACAACAAGACAAACACACAACAAAACAAACACACAACAAAAACACACAACAAGACAAACACACAACAAGACAAACACACAAAACAAACAACAACAACAAACACACAACAAGACAAACACACAACAAGACAAACACACAACAAAACACACAACAAGACAAACACACAACAAGACAAACACACAACAAAACACACAACAAGACAAACACACAACAAGACAAACACACAACAAGACAAACACACAACAAAACAAACACACACAAGACAAACACACAACAAGACAAACACACAACAAAACACACAACAAGACAAACACACAACAAGACAAACACACAACAAGACAAACAAACACAAACAAGACAAACACACAAGACAAACAACAACAAAAACACACACAACAAAACAAAAGACAAACACACACAAGACAAACACACAACAAGACAAACACACAACAAGACAAACACACAACAAGACAAACACACAACAAGACAAACACAACAAGACAAACACACAACAAGACAAACACAACAAAACAAACACAACAAGACAAACACACAACAAGACAAACACACAACAAAACAAACAACAAGACAAACAACAAGACAAACACACAACAAGACAAACACACAACAAGACAAACACACAACAAGACAAACACAACAAGACAAACACAAACAAAACACACAAAGACAAACACACAACAAGACAAACACACAACAAGACAAACACACAACAAGACAAACACACAACAAAACAACAAACAAAACAAACACACAACAAACAAACACACAACAAAAACAAACAACAACAAACACACACAAGACAACAACAACAAAACACACAACAAGAACAAACACACAACAAAAAACACACAACAAGACAAACACACAACAAACAAACACACACAAGACAAACACACAACAAGACAAACACAACAAGACAAACACACAACAAGACAAACACACAACAAGACAAACACACAACAAGACAAACACACAACAAAACACAAACAAACACAACAAGACAAACACACAACAAGACAAACACACAACAAAACACACAACAAGACAAACACACAACAAAACACACAACAAAGACAAACAACAACAAACACACAACAACAAACACACAACAAGACAAACACAAACAAACAAACACACAACAAGACAAACACACAACAAAGACACAACAACAACAAACACACAACAAGACAAACACACAACAAGACAAACACACAACAAGACACACAACAAGACAAACACACAACAAGACAAACACACAACAAGACAAACACACAACAAGACAAACACACAACAAGACAAACACACAACAAGACAAACAACAAAACAAACAAGAACAAACAAACACAACAAGACAAACACACAACAAGACAAACACACAACAAGACAAACACAACAAGACAAACACACAACAAGACAAACACACAACAAGACAAACACACAAGACAAACACACAACAAGACAAACACACAACAAGACAAACACACAACAAGACAAACACACAACAAGACAAACACACAACAAGACAAACACACAAGACAAACACACAACAAGACAAACACACAACAAGACAAACACACAACAAGACAACAACAACAAACAAACACACAACAAGACAAACACACAACAAGACAAACACACAACAAGACAAACACACAACAAGACAAACACACAACAAGACAACAAGACAAACACACAACAAGACAAACACACAACAAGACAAACACACAACAAGACAAACACAACAAGACAAACACACACAAGACAAACACACAACAAGACAAACACACAACAAGACAAACACACAACAAGACAAACACACAAACAAGACAAACACACAACAAGACAAACACACAAACAAGACACAACAAGACAAACACACAACAAGACAAACACACAACAAGACAAACACACAACAAGACACAAACAAGACAAACACAAACAAGACAAACACACAACAAGACAAACACACAACAAGACAAACACAAAACAAGACAAACAAAAACACACAAAAGACAAACACACAACAAGACAAACACACAACAAGACAAACAACCAACAAAACAAACACACAACAAGACAAACACACAACAAAACACACAACAAAACAAACACACAACAAGACAAACACACAACAAAACACACAACAAAACAAACACACTACAAGACAAACACACAACAAGACAAACACACAACAAGACAAACACACAACAAGACACAACAACAAACACACAACAAGACAAACACAACAAGACAAACACACAACAAGACAAACACACAACAAACAAACACACAACAAAACAAACACACAACAAGACAAACACACAACAAGACAAACACACAACAAACAAACACACAACAAAACAAACACAAACAAAACACAACAAAACAAACACACAACAAGACAAACACACAACAAGACAAACACACAACAAGACAAACACACAACAAGACAAACACACAACAAGACAAACACACAACAAGACAAACACACAACAAGACAAACACACAACAAAACAAACACACAACAAGACAAACACACAACAAGACAAACACACAACAAAACAAACACACAACAAGACAAACAACCAACAAGACAAACACACAACAAGACAAACACACAACAAGACAAACACACAACAAAACACACAACAAAACAAACACACAACAAACAAACACACAACAAGACAAACACACAACAAAACACACAACAAAACAAACACACAACAAAACACACAACAAAACAAACACACAACAAAACACACAACAAGACAAACACACAACAAAACAAACACACAACAAAACACACAACAAGACAAACACACAACAAGACAAACACACAACAAGACAAACACACAACAAGACAAACACACAACAAGACAAACACACAACAAGACAAACAAACACACAACAAGACAAACACACAACAAGACAAACACACAAAAGACAAACAACAAAAGACAAACACACAACAAGACAAACACAAAACAAGACAACAAAACAAGACAAACACACAACAAGACAAACACACAACAAAACAAACACACAACAAGACAAACACACAAGACAAACACACAACAAGACAAACACACAACAAGACAAACACACAACAAGACAAACACACAACAAGACAAACACACAACAAGACAAACACACAACAAGACAAACACACAACAAGACAAACACACAACAAGACAAACACACAACAAGACAAACACACAACAAAACAAACAACAACAAGACAAACACACAACAAGACAAACACACAACAAGACAAACACACAACAAAACACACAACAAGACAAACACACAACAAAACAAACAACAAGACAAACACACAACAAGACAAACACACAACAAGACAAACACACAACAAAACAAACACACAACAAGACAAACACACAACAAGACAAACACACAACAAGACAAACACACAACAAGACAAACACAAACAAGACAAACACAACAACAAGACAAACACACAACAAGACAAACACACAACAAGACAAACAAACACAACAAGACAAACACACAACAAGACAAACACAACAAGACAAACACACAAACAAGAACAAGACAAACACAACAAGACAAACACACAACAAGACAAACACACAACAAGACAAACACAGAACAAGACAAACACACAACAAGACAAACACACAACAAGACAAACACACAACAAGACAAACACAGAACAAGACAAACACACAACAAGACACACAACAAGACAAACACACAACAAGAGAAACACACAACAAGACAAACACACAACAAGACACACAACAAGACAAACACAGAACAAGACAAACACACAACAAGACAAACACAAAACAAGACAAACACACAACAAGACAAACACACAACAAGACAAACACACAACAAAACAAACAACCAACAAGACAAACACAAAACAAGACAAACACACAACAAGACAAACACACAACAAAACAAACACACAACAAAACAAACAACCAACAAGACAAACACACAACAAGACAAACACAAAACAAAACAAACACACAACAAGACAAACACACAACAAGACACACACAGAACAAGACAAACACATAACAAGACAAACACACAACAAGACAAACACACAACAAGACAAACACACAACAAGACAAACACACAACAAGACAAACACACAGCAAAGACAAACACACAACAAGACAAACACAGAACAAGACAAACACACAACAAGACAAACACACAACAAGACAAACACACAACAAGACAAACACACAACAAGACACACACAGAACAAGACAAACACATAACAAGACAAACACACAACAAGACAAACACACAACAAGACAAACACACAACAAGACAAACACACAACAAGACAAACACACAGCAAAGACAAACACACAACAAGACAAACACAGAACAAGACAAACACACAACAAGACAAACACACAACAAGACAAACACACAACAAGACAAACACACAACAAGACAAACACATAACAAGACAAACACACAACAAGACAAACACACAACAAAACACACAACAAAACACACAACAAGACAAACACACAACAAGATAAACACACAACAAAACACACAACAAGACAAACACACAACAAAACAAACACACAACAAAACAAACACACAACAAGACAAACAACAAAA
>NW_027035141.1:0-9692 GCF_034236695.1 Oncorhynchus nerka | reverse complement strand
TGCTTCGTTCAGTGTAACACTATAGAACTATAGAACTGTAACACTATAGAACTGTAACACTATAACCTAAAGTACTGTAACACTATAGAACTGTACTGTAACTGTAACACTATAGAACACTATAGAACTGTAACAACCTATAGAACTGTAACACTATAGAACTGTAACACTATAGACTGTAACACTATAGAACTGTAACACTAACTGTACTATAGAACTGTAACACTATAGAACTGTAACACTATAGAACTGTAACACTATAGAACACACTATAGAAACCACTGTAACACTATAGAACTGTAACACTATAGAACTGACATTATAACCTAAAGTACTGTAACACTATAGAACTGTAACACTATAGAACTGTAACACTATAGAACTGACATTATAACCTAAAGTACTGTAACACTATAGAACTGTAACACTATAGAACTGTAACACTATAGAACTGTAACACTATAGAACTGTAACACTATAGAACTGTAACACTATAGAACTGACATTATAACCTAAAGTACTGTAACACTATAGAACTGTAACACTATAGAACTGTAACACTAAACTGTAACACTATAGAACTGTAACACTATAGAACTGTAACACTATAGAACTGTAACACTATAGAACTGTAACACTATAGAACTGTAACACTATAGAACTGTAACACTATAGAACTGTAACACTATAGAACTGACATTATAACCTAAAGAACTGTAACACTATAGAACTGTAACACTATAGAACTGACATTATAACCTAAAGTACTGTAACACTATAGAACTGTAACACTATAGAACTGTAACACTATAGAACTGTAACACTATAGAACTGTAACACTATAGAACTGTAACACTATAGAACTGTAACACTATAGTACTGTAACACTATAGAACTGTAACACTATAGAACTGTAACACTATAGAACTGACATTATAACCTGTAACACTATAGAACTGTAACACTATAGAACTGTAACACTATAGAACTGTAACACTATAGAACTGTAACACTATAGAACTGTAACACTATAGAACTGTAACACTATAGAACTGACATTATAACCTAAAGCACTGTAACACTATAGAACTGTAACACTGTAACACTATAGAACTGTAACACTATAGAACTGTAACACTATAGAACTGACATTATAACCTAAAGCACTGTAACACTATAGAACTGTAACACTATAGAACTGTAACACTATAGAACTGACATTATAACCTAAAGCACTGTAACACTATAGAACTGTAACACTATAGAACTGTAACACTATAGAACTGTAACACTATAGAACTGTAACACTATAGAACTGTAACACTATAGAACTGTAACACTATAGAACTGACATTATAACTGTAACACTATAGAACTGTAACACTATAGAACTGTAAACACTATAGAACTGACATTAAACCTATAGAACTGTAACACTATAGAACTGACATAACCTATAGAACTGTAACACTATAGAACTGTAACACTATAGAACTGTACATAAAACACTATAGAACTGACATTATAACCTAAAGAACTGTAACACTATAGAACTGTAACACTATAGAACTGTAACACTGTAACACTATAGAACTGTAACACTATAGAACTGTAACACTATAGAACTGTAACACTATAGAACTGTAACACTATAGAACTGACATTATAACCTAAAGCACTGTAACACTATAGAACTGTAACACTATAGAACTGACATTATAACCTAAAGTACTGTAACACTATAGAACTGTAACACTATAGAACTGTAACACTATAGAACTAACATTATAACCTAAAGTACTGTAACACTATAGAACTGTAACACTATAGAACTGTAACACTATAAACTGACATTATAACTGTAACACTATAGAACTGTAACACTATAGAACTGTAACACTATAGAACTGTAACACTATAGAACTGTAACACTATAGAACTGTAACACTATAGAACTGTAACACTATAGAACTGTAACACTATAGAACTGTAACACTATAGAACTGTAACACTATAGAACTGTAACACTATAGAACTGTAACACTATAGAACTGAACACTATAGAACTGTAACACTACTGTAACACTATAGAACTGTAACACTATAAACTGTAAACACTATAGAACTGTAACACTATAGAACTGTAACACTATAGAACTGTAACACTATAGAACTGACATTATAACCTAAAGTACTGTAACACTATAGAACTGTAACACTATAGAACTGTAACACTATAGAACTGTAACACTATAGAACTGTAACACTATAGAACTGACATTATAACCTAAGAACTGTAACACTATAGAACTGTAACACTATAGAACTGTAACACTATAGAACTGTAACATTATAACCTAAAGAACTGACTGTAACACTATAGAACTGTAACACTATAGAACTGTAACACTATAGAACTGTAACACTATAGAACTGTAACACTATAGAACTGTAACACTATAGAACTGTAACACTATAGAACTGTAACACTATAGAACTGACATTATAACCTAAAGCACTGTAACACTATAGAACTGTAACACTATAGAACTGTAACACTATAGAACTGAACATTATAACACTATAGAACTGTAACATAGAACTGTAACACTATAGAACTGTAACACTATAGAACTGTAACACTATAGAACTGTAACACTATAGAACTGTAACACTATAGAACTGTAACACTAGAACTGTAACACTATAGAACTGAACATTATAACCTAAAGTACTGTAACACTATAGAACTGTAACACTATAGAACTGTAACACTATAGAACTGACATTATAACCTAAATAGTACTGTAACACTATAGAACTGTAACACTAACACTAGAACTGTAACACTATAGAACTGTAACACTATAGAACCTAAAGAACTGTAACACTATAGAACTGTAACAACACTATAGAACTGTAACACTATAACTGACATAAAAAGTACTGTAACACTATAGAACTGTAACACTATAGAACTGTAACACTATAGAACTGTATTATAACCTAAAGAACTGTAACACTAAGAACTGTAACACTATAGAACTGTAACACTATAGAACTGACATTATAACCTAAAGCACTGTAACACTATAGAACTGTAACACTATAGAACTGACATTATAACCTAAAGCACTGTAACACTATAGAACTGTATAGAACTGTAACACTATAGAACTGTAACACTATAGAACTGTAACACTATAGAACTGTAACACTATAACCTGTAAGTGAACACTATAGAACTGTAACACTATAGAACTGTAACACTATAGAACTGTAACACTTAGAACTGACATTAACACTAAAGTAACTGTAACACTATAGAACTGTAACACTATAGAACTGTAACACTATAGAACTGTAACACTATAGAACTGAACATTATAACACTATAGAACTGTAACACTATAGAACTGTAACACTATAGAACTGTAACACTATAGTACTGTAACACTATAGAACTGTAACACTATAGAACTGTAACACTATAGAACTGTAACACTATAGAACTGACATTATAACCTATAGAACTGTAACACTATAGAACTGTAACACTATAGAACTGTAACACTATAGAACTGTAACATTATAACTGTAAAGTACTGTAACACTATAGAACTGTAACACTATAGAACTGTAACACTATAGAACTGTAACACTATAGAACTGTAACACTATAGAACTGTAACACTATAGAACTGTAACACTATAGAACTGTAACACTATAGAACTGACATTATAACCTAAAGTACTGTAACACTATAGAACTGTAACACTATAGAACTGTAACACTATAGAACTGTAACACTATAGAACTGTAACACTATAGAACTGTAACACTATAGAACTGACATTATAACCTAAAGAACTGTAACACTATAGAACTGTAACACTATAGAACTGTAACACTATAGAACTGTAACACTATAGAACTGACATAAAGTACTGTACACTATAGAACTGTAACACTATAGAACTGTAACACTATAGAACTGTAACACTATAGAACTGTAACACTATAGAACTGTAACACTATAGAACTGTAACACTATAGAACTGTAACACTATAGAACTGTAACACTATAGAACTGTAACACTATAGAACTGTAACACTATAGAACTGTAACAACACTATAGAACTGTAACACTATAGAACTGTAACACTATAGAACTGTAACACTATAGAACTGTAACACTATAGAACTGTAACACTATAGAACTGTAACACTATAGAACTGTAACACTATAGAACTGTAACACTATAGAACTGTAACACTATAGAACTGTAACACTATAGAACTGTAACACTATAGAACTGACATTATAACCTAAAGTACTGTAACACTATAGAACTGTAACACTATAGAACTGTAACACTATAGAACTGTAACACTATAGAACTGTAACACTATAGAACTGTAACACTATAGAACTGACATTATAACCTAAAGTACTGTAACACTATAGAACTGTAACACTATAGAACTGTAACACTATAGAACTGTAACACTATAGAACTGACATTATAACCTAAAGTACTGTAACACTATAGAACTGTAACACTATAGAACTGTAACACTATAGAACTGTAACACTATAGAACTGACATTATAACCTAAAGTACTGTAACACTATAGAACTGTAACACTATAGAACTGTAACACTATAGAACTGTAACACTATAGAACTGACATTATAACCTAAAGTACTGTAACACTATAGAACTGTAACACTATAGAACTGACATTATAACCTAAAGTACTGTAACACTATAGAACTGTAACACTATAGAACTGTAACACTATAGAACTGACATTATAACCTAAAGTACTGTAACACTATAGAACTGTAACACTATAGAACTGTAACACTATAGAACTGTAACACTATAGAACTGTAACACTATAGAACTGTAACACTATAGAACTGTAACACTATAGAACTGTAACACTATAGAACTGACATTATAACCTAAAGTACTGTAACACTATAGAACTGTAACACTATAGAACTGTAACATTAGAACTGTAACACTATAGAACTGACATTATAACACTATAGAACTGTAACACTATAGTAACACTATAGAACACTATAGAACTGTAACACTATAGAACTGTAACACTATAGAACTGACATTATAACTGTAACACTATATGTAACACTATAGAACTGTAACACTATAGAACTGTAACACTATAGAACTGTAACACTATAGAACTGTAACACTAGAACTGACATTATAACCTAAAGAACTGTAACACTATAGAACTGTAACACTATAGAACTGTAACACTATAGAACTGTAACACTATAAACTAACACTATAGACTGTAACACTATAGAACTGTAACACTATAGAACTGTAACACTATAGAACTGTAACACTATAGAACTGTAACACTATAGAACTGTAACACTATAGAACTGTAACACTATAGTACTGTAACACTATAGAACTGTAACACTATAGAACTGTAACACTATAGAACTGTAACACTATAGAACTGTAACACTATAGAACTGTAACACTATAGAACTGTAACACTATAGAACTGACATTATAACACTATAGTACTGTAACAATATAGAACTGTAACACTATAGAACTGTAACACTATAGAACTGTAACACTGTATAGAACTGTAAACACTATAGAACTGTAACACTATAGAACTGACATTATAACCTAAAGTACTGTAACACTATAGAACTGTAACATATAGAACTGTAACACTATAGAACTGTAACACTATAGAACTGTAACACTATAGAACTGTAACACTATAGAACTGTAACACTATAGAACTGTAACACTAAAACTGTAACACTATAGAACTGTAACACTATAGAACTGTAACACTATAGAACTGTAACACTATAGAACTGTAACAC
Source organism: Oncorhynchus nerka (assembly GCF_034236695.1). Taxonomy (NCBI): domain Eukaryota; kingdom Metazoa; phylum Chordata; class Actinopteri; order Salmoniformes; family Salmonidae; genus Oncorhynchus; species Oncorhynchus nerka. The sequence continues at coordinate 3,794 of NW_027035141.1, read as the reverse complement.
TATAACCTAACATTACAACTATAAGAACTGTAACACTATAGAACTGTAACACTATAGAACTGTAACACTATAGAACTGACATTATAACCTAAAGTACTGTAACACTATAGAACTGTAACACTATAGAACTGTAACACTATAGAACTGTAACACTAACACTATAGAACTGTAACACTATAGAACTGTAACACTATAGAACTGAACCTAAAACTGTAACACTATAGAACTGTAACACTATAGAACTGACATTATAACTATAGAACTGTAACACTATAGAACTGTAACATTAACTGAACTATAGAACTGTAACACTATAGAACTGTAACACTATAACCTACACTATAGAACTGTAACACTATAGAACTGTAACACTATAGAACTGTAACACTATAGAACTGTATAACTATAGACACTATAGAACTGTAACACTATAGAACTGTAACATAACCTAAAGTACTGTAACACTATAGAACTGTAACACTATAGAACTGTAACACTATAGAACTGACATTATAACCTAAAGTACTGTAACACTATAGAACTGTAACACTATAGAACTGTAACACTTATAGAACTGTAACACTATAGAACTGTAACACTATAGAACTAACCTATAGAACTGTAACACTATAGAACTGTAACACTATAGAACTGTAACACTATAGAACTGTAACACTATAGAACTGACATTAACAACACTATAGAACTGTAACACTATAGAACTGTAAACACTATAGAACTGTAACACTATAGAACTGACATTATAACTATAGAACTGTAACACTATAGAACTGTAACACTATAGAACTGTAACACTATAGAACTGTAACACTATAGAACTGTAACACTATAGAACTGTAACACTATAGAACTGTAACACTAAAGAACTGTAACACTATAGAACTGAACTGTACACTATAGAACTGTAACACTATAGAACTGACATTATAACCTAAAGTACTGTAACACTATAGAACTGTAACACTATAGAACTGTAACACTATAACACTAACTGTAACACTATAGAACTGTAACACTATAGAACTGTAACACTATAGAACTGTAACACTATGTAACACTATAGAACTGTAACACTATAGAACTGTAACACTATAGAACTGTAACACTATAGAACTGACATTATAACCTAAAGTACTGTAACACTATAGAACTGTAACACTATAGAACTGTAACACTATAGAACTGTAATACTGTAACACTAGAACTGTAACACTATAGAACTGTAACACTATAGTAACACTGTAGAACTGTACACTATAGAACTGTAACACTATAGACTGTAACACTATAGAACTGTAACACTATAGAACTGTAACACTATAGAACTGTAACACTATAGAACTGACATTATAAACCTAAAACTGTAACACTATAGAACTGTAACACTATAGAACTGTAACACTATAGAACTGACATTATAACTGTAACACTATAGAACTGTAACACTATAGAACTGTAACACTGTAACACTATAGCTGTAACACTATAGAACTGACATTATAACCTAAAGTACTGTAACACTATAGAACTGTAACACTATAGAACTGTAACACTATAGAACTGTAACACTATAGTACTGTAACACTATAGAACTGTAACACTATAGAACTGTAACACTATAGAACTGTAACACTATAGAACTGTAACACTATAGAACACTATAGAACATGTAACACTATAGAACTGTAACACTGTATATAGAACTGTAACACTATAGAACTGACATTAAACTAAAACTGTAACACTAACACTAGAACTGTAACACTATAGAACTGAACACTATAGAACTGTAACACTATAGAACTGTAACACTATAGAACTGTAACACTATAGAACTGTAACACTATAGAACTGTAACACTATAGAACTGTAACACTATAGAACTGTAACACTGTAACACTAGAACTGTAAACACTATAGAACTGTAACACTATAGAACTGACATTATAACCTAAAGACTGTAACACTATAGAACTGTAACACTATAGAACTGTAACTGTAACTATAGAACTGTAACACTATAGAACTGTAACACTATAGAACTGTAACACTATAGAACTGTAACACTATAGAACTGTATAACACTACATTAGCAAAGTACTGTAACACTATAGAACTGTAACACTATAGAACTGTAACACTATAGAACTGTAACACTATAGAACTGACATTATAACACTATAGAACTGTAACACTATAGAACTGTAACACTATAGAACTGTAACACTATAGAACTGTAACACTATAGAACTGTAACACTATAGAACTGTAACACTATAGAACTGTAACACTATAGAACTGTAACACTATAGAACTGTAACACTATAGAACTGTAACACTATAGAACTGTAACACTATAGAACTGACATTATAACACTATAGAACTGTAACACTATAGAACTGTAACACTATAGAACTGACATTATAACCTAAAGCACTGTAACACTATAGAACTGTAACACTATAGAACTGTAACACTATAGACTGAACACTATAGTACTGTAACACTATAGAACTGTAACACTATAGAGTACTGTAACACTATAGAACTGTAACACTATAGAACTGTAACACTATAGAACTGACATTATAACCTATAGAACTGTAACACTATAGAACTGTAACACTATAGAACTGACATTATAACCTAAAGTACTGTAACACTATAGAACTGTAACACTATAGAACTGTAACACTATAGAACTGTAACACTATAGAACTGTAACACTATAGAACTGTAACACTATAGAACTGTAACATTATAACTGAACTAACAGTAACTGTAACACTATAGAACTGTAACACTATAGAACTGTAACACTATAGAACTGACATTATAACCTAAAGACTGTAACACTATAGAACTGTAACACTATAAACTGTAACATATAGAACTGTAACACTAACTGTAACACTATAGAACTGTAACACTATAGAACTGTAACACTATAGAACTGTAACACTATAGAACTGTAACACTATAGAACTGTAACACTATAGAACTGACATTATAACCTAAAGTACTGTAACACTATAGAACTGTAACACTATAGAACTGTAACACTATAGAACTGTAACACTATAGAACTGTAACACTATAGAACTGTAACACTATAGAACTGTAATAACTATAGAACTGTAACACTATAGAACTGTAATAGAACTGTAACACTATAGAACTGTAACACTATAGAACTGTAACACTATAGAACTGACATTATAACCTAAAGTACTGAACACTATAGACCTAAAGCACTGTAACACTATAGAACTGTAACACTATAGAACTGTACACTATAGTAACACTATAGAACTGTAACACTATAGAACTGTAACACTATAGAACTGACATTAACACCTATAGAACTGTAACACTATAGAACTGTAACACTATAGAACTGTAACAAAGTACTGTAACACTATAGAACTGTAACACTATAGAACTGACATTATAACCTAAAGTACTGTAACTGAACTGTAACACTATAGAACTGTAACACTATAGAACTGTAACACTATTATAACACTATAGAACTGTAACACTATAGAACTGTAATAACCTATAGAACTGTAACACTATAGAACTGTAACACTATAGAACTGTAACACTATAGAACTGTAACACTATAGAACTGTAACACTATAGAACTGTAAACACTAAAGAACTGTAACACTATAGAACTGTAACACTATAGAACTGTAACACTATAGAACTGACATTATAACCTAAAGTACTGTAACACTATAGAACTGTAACACTATAGAACTGTAAC
>NW_027035140.1:0-9685 GCF_034236695.1 Oncorhynchus nerka | reverse complement strand
TGGCCTGGCCTGGCCTGGCCTGGCCTGGCCTGGCCTGGCCTGGCCTGGCCTGGCCTGGCCTGGCCTGGCCTGGCCTGGCCTGGCCTGGCCTGGCCTGGCCTGGCCTGGCCTGGCCTGGCCTGGCCTGGCCTGGCCTGGCCTGGCCTGGCCTGGCCTGGCCTGGCCTGGCCTGGCCTGGCCTGGCCTGGCCTGGCCTGGCCTGAGCCTGGCCTGCCTGGCCTGGCCTGGCCTGGCCTGGCCTTTTCAGCCTGGCCTGGCCTGGCCTGGCCTGGCCTGGCCTGGCCTGGCCTGGCCTGGCCTGGCCTGGCCTGGCCTGGCCTGGCCTGGCCTGGCCTGGCCTGGCCTGGCCTGGCCTGACCTGGCCTGGCCTGGCTATTTCACCTGGCCTGGCCTGACCTGGCCTGGCCTGGCCTGGCCTGGCCTGGCCTGGCCTGGCCTGGCCTGGCCTGGCCTGGCCTGGCCTGGCCTGGCCTGGCCTGGCCTGGCCTGGCCTGGCCTGGCCTGGCCTGGCCTGGCCTGGCCTGGCCTGGCCTGGCCTGGCCTGGCCTGGCCTGGCCTGGCCTGGCCTGGCCTGGCCTGGCCTGGCCTGGCCTGGCCTGGCCTGGCCTGGCCTGGCCTGGCCTGGCCTGGCCTGGCCTGGCCTGGCCTGGCCTGGCCTGGCCTGGCCTGGCCTGGCCTGGCCTGGCCTGGCCTGGCCCTGGCCTGACCTGGCCTGGCCTGGCCTGGCCTGGCCTGGCCTGGCCTGGCCTGGCCTGGCCTGGCCTGGCCTGGCCTGGCCTGGCCTGGCCTGGCCTGGCCTGGCCTGAGCCTGGCCTGACCTGGCCTGGCCTGGCCTGGCCTGGCCTGGCCTGGCCTGGCCTGGCCTGGCCTGGCCTGGCCTGGCCTGGCCTGGCCTGGCCTGGCCTGGCCTGGCCTGGCCTGGCCTGGCCTGGCCTGGCCTGGCCTGGCCTGGCCTGGCCTGGCCTGGCCTGGCCTGGCCTGGCCTGGCCTGGCCTGGCCTGGCCTGGCCTGGCCTGGCCTGGCCTGGCCTGGCCTGGCCTGGCCTGGCCTGGCCTGGCCTGGCCTGGCCTGCCTGGCCTGGCCTGGCCTGGCCTGGCCTGGCCTGGCCTGGCCTGGCCTGGCCTGGCCTGGCCTGGCCTGGCCTGGCCTGGCCTGGCCTGGCCTGACCTGGCCTGGCCTGGCCTGGCCTGGCCTGGCCTGGCCTGGCCTGGCCTGGCCTGGCCTGGCCTGGCCTGGCCTGGCCTGGCCTGGCCTGGCCTGGCCTGGCCTGGCCTGGCCTGGCCTGGCCTGGCCTGGCCTGGCCTGGCCTGGCCTGGCCTGGCCTGGCCTGGCCTGGCCTGGCCTGGCCTGGCCTGGCCTGGCCTGGCCTGGCCTGGCCTGGGCCTGGCCTGGCCCCTGGCCTGGCCTTCTGGCCTGGCCTGGCCTGGCCTGGCCTGGGCCTGGCCTGGCCTGGCCTGGCCTGGCCTGGCCTGGCCTGGCCTGGCCTGGCCTGGCCTGGCCTGGCCTGGCCTGGCCTGGCCTGGCCTGGCCTGGCCTGGCCTGGCCTGGCCTGGCCTGGCCTGGCCTGGCCTGGCCTGGCCTGGCCTGGCCTGGGCCTGGCCTGGCCTGGCCTGGCCTGGCCTGAGCTGGCCTGGCCTGGCCTGGCCTGGCCTGGCCTGCCTGGCCTGGCCTGGCCTGGCCTGGCCTGGCCTGGCCTGGCCTGGCCTGGCCTGACCTGGCCTGGCCTGACCTGGCCTGGCCTGGCCTGGCCTGGCCTGGCCTGGCCTGGCCTGGCCTGGCCTGGCCTGGCCTGGCCTGGCCTGGCCTGGCCTGGCCCTGGCCTGGCCTGGCCTGGCCTGAGCCTGGCCTGGCCTGGCCTGGCCTGGCCTGGCCTGGCCTGGCCTGGCCTGGCCTGGCCTGGCCTGTTACCTGGCCTGGCCTGGCCTGGCCTGGCCTGGCCTGGCCTGGCCTGGCCTGGCCTGGCCTGGCCTGGCCTGGCCTGGCCTGGCCTGGCCTGGCCTGGCCTGGCCTGGCCTGGCCCTGGCCTGGCCTGGCCTGGCCTGGCCTGGCCTGGCCTGGCCTGGCCTGGCCTGGCCTGGCCTGGCCTGGCCTGGCCTGGCCTGGCCTGGCCTGGCCTGGCCTGCCTGGCCTGGCCTGGCCTGGCCTGGCCTGGCCTGGCCTGGCCTGGCCTGGCCTGGCCTGGCCTGGCCTGGCCTGGCCTGGCCTGGCCTGGCCTGGCCTGGCCTGGCCTGGCCTGGCCTGGCCTGGCCTGGCCTGGCCTGGCCTGGCCTGACCTGGCCTGGCCTGGCCTGGCCTGGCCTGGCCTGGCCTGGCCTGGCCTGGCCTGGCCTGGCCTGGCCTGGCCTGGCCTGACCTGGCCTGGCCTGGCCTGGCCTGGCCTGGCCTGGCCTGGCCTGGCCTGGCCTGGCCTGGCCTGGCCTGGCCTGGCCTGGCCTGACCTGGCCTGGCCTGGCCTGGCCTGGCCTGGCCTGGCCTTGGCCTGGCCTGGCCTGGCCTGGCCTGGCCTGGCCTGGCCTGGCCTGGCCTGGCCTGGCCTGGCCTGCCTGGCCTGGCCTGGCCTGGCCTGGCCTGGCCTGGCCTGGCCTGGCCTGGCCTGGCCTGGCCTGGCCTGGCCTGCCTGGCCTGGCCTGGCCTGGCCTGGCCTGAAGCCTGGCCTGGCCTGGCCTGGCCTGGCCTGGCCTGGCCTGGCCTGGCCTGACCTGGCCTGGCCTGGCCTGACCTGGCCTGGCCTGGCCTGGCCTGGCCTGGCCTGGCCTGGCCTGGCCTGGCCTGGCCTGGCCTGGCCTGGCCTGGCCTGGCCTGGCCTGGCCTGGCCTGGCCTGGCCTGGCCTGGCCTGCCTGGCCTGGCCTGGCCTGGCCTGGCCCTGGCCTGGCCTGGCCTGGCCTGGCCTGGCCTGGCCTGGCCTGGCCTGGCCTGGCCTGGCCTGGCCTGGCCTGGCCTGGCCTGGCCTGGCCTGGCCTGGCCTGGCCTGGCCTGGCCTGGCCTGGCCTGGCCTGGCCTGGCCTGGCCTGGCCTGGCCTGGCCTGGCCTGGCCTGGCCTGGCCTGGCCTGGCCTGGCCTGGCCTGGCCTGGCCTGGCCTGGCCTGGCCTGGCCTGGCCTGGCCTGGCCTGGCCTGGCCTGGCCTGGCCCTGGCCTGGCCTGGCCTGGCCTGGCCTGGCCTGGCCTGGCCTGGCCTGGCCTGGCCTGGCCTGGCCTGGCCTGGCCTGGCCTGGCCTGGCCTGGCCTGGCCTGGCCTGGCCTGGCCTGGCCTGGCCTGGCCTGGCCTGGCCTGGCCTGGCCTGGCCTGGCCTGGCCTGGCCTGGCCTGGCCTGGCCTGGCCTGGCCTGGCCTGGCCTGGCCTGGCCTGGCCTGGCCTGGCCTGGCCTGGGCCTGGCCTGGCCTGGCCTGGCCTGGCCTGGCCTGGCCTGGCCTGGCCTGGCCTGGCCTGGCCTGGCCTGGCCTGGCTGGCCTGGCCTGGCCTGGCCTGGCCTGGCCTGGCCTGGCCTGGCCTGGCCTGGCCTGGCCTGGCCTGGCCTGGCCTGGCCTGGCCTGGCCTGGCCTGGCCTGGCCTGGCCTGACCTGGCCTGGCCTGGCCTGGCCTGGCCTGGCCTGACCTGGCCTGGCCTGGCCTGGCCTGGCCTGGCCTGGCCTGGCCTGGCCTGGCCTGGCCTGGCCTGGCCTGGCCTGGCCTGGCCTGGCCTGGCCTGACCTGGCCTGGCCTGGCCTGGCCTGGCCTGGCCTGGCCTGGCCTGGCCTGGCCTGGCCTGGCCTGGCCTGGCCTGACCTGGCCTGACCTGGCCTGGCCTGGCCTGGCCTGCCTGGCCTGGCCTGGCCTGGCCTGGCCTGGCCTGGCCTGGCCTGGCCTGGCCTGGCCTGGCCTGGCCTGGCCTGGCCTGGCCTGGCCTGGCCTGGCCTGGCCTGGCCTGGCCTGGCCTGGCCTGGCCTGGCCTGGCCTGGCCTGGCCTGGCCTGGCCTGGCCTGGCCTGGCCTGGCCTGGCCTGGCCTGGCCTGGCCTGGCCTGGCCTGGCCTGGCCTGGCCTGGCCTGGCCTGGCCTGGCCTGGCCTGGCCTGGCCTGGCCTGGCCTGGCCTGGCCTGGCCTGGCCTGAGCCTGGCCTGGCCTGGCCTGGCCTGGCCTGGCCTGGCTGGCCTGGCCTGGCCTGGCCTGACCTGGCCTGGCCTGGCCTGGCCTGGCCTGGCCTGGCCTGGCCTGGCCTGGCCTGGCCTGGCCTGGCCTGGCCTGGCCTGACCTGGCCTGGCCTGGCCTGGCCTGGCCTGGCCTGGCCTGGCCTGGCCTGGCCTGGCCTGGCCTGGCCTGGCCTGGCCTGGCCTGGCCTGGCCTGGCCTGGCCTGGCCTGGCCTGGCCTGGCCTGGCCTGGCCTGGCCTGGCCTGGCCTGGCCTGGCCTGGCCTGGCCTGGCCTGGCCTGGCCTGGCCTGGCCTGGCCTGGCCTGGCCTGGCCTGGCCTGAGGCCTGGCCTGGCCTGGCCTGGCCTGGCCTGGCCTGACCTGGCCTGGCCTGGCCTGGCCTGGCCTGGCCTGCCTGGCCTGGCCTGGCCTGGCCTGGCCTGGCCTGGCCTGGCCTGGCCTGGCCTGGCCTGGCCTGGCCTGGCCTGGCCTGGCCTGGCCTGGCCTGGCCTGGCCTGGCCTGGCCTGGCCTGGCCTGCCTGGCCTGGCCTGGCCTTGGCCTGGCCTGGCCTGGCCTGGCCTGGCCTGGCCTGGCCTGGCCTGGCCTGGCCTGGCCTGGCCTGGCCTGGCCTGGCCTGGCCTGGCCTGGCCTGGCCTGGCCTGGCCTGGCCTGGCCTGGCCTGGCCTGGCCTGGCCTGGCCTGGCCTGGCCTGGCCTGGCCTGGCCTGGCCTGGCCTGGCCTGGCCTGGCCTGGCCTGGCCTGGCCTGGCCTGGCCTGGCCTGGCCTGGCCTGGCCTGGCCTGGCCTGGCCTGGCCTGGCCTGGCCTGGCCTGGCCTGGCCTGGCCCTGGCCTGGCCTGGCCTGGCCTGGCCTGGCCTGGCCTGGCCTGGCCTGGCCTGGCCTGGCCCTGGCCTGGCCTGGCCTGGCCTGGCCTGGCCTGGCCTGGCCTGGCCTGGCCTGGCCTGACCTGGCCTGGCCTGGCCTGGCCTGGCCTGGCCTGGCCTGGCCTGGCCTGGCCTGGCCTGGCCTGGCCTGGCCTGACCTGGCCTGGCCTGGCCTGGCCTGGCCTGGCCTGGCCTGGCCTGTTCTGGCCTGGCCTGGCCTGGCCTGGCCTGACCTGGCCTGGCCTGGCCTGGCCTGGCCTGGCCTGGCCTGGCCTGGCCTGGCCTGGCCTGGCCCTGGCCTGGCCTGGCCTGGCCTGACCTGGCCTGGCCTGGCCTGACCTGGCCTGGCCTGGCCTGGCCTGGCCTGGCCTGGCCTGGCCTGGCCTGCCTGGCCTGGCCTGGCCCTGGCCTGGCCTGGCCTGGCCTGGCCTGGCCTGGCCCTGGCCTGGCCTGGCCTGGCCTGGCCTGGCTGGCCTGGCCTGGCCTGGCCTGGCCTGGCCTGGCCTGGCCTGGCCTGGCCTGGCCTGGCCTGGCCTGGCCTGGCCTGGCCTGGCCTGGCCTGGCCTGGCCTGGCCTGGCCTGGCCTGGCCTGGCCTGGCCTGGCCTGGCCTGGCCTGGCCTGGCCTGGCCTGGCCTGGCCTGGCCTGGCCTGGCCTGGCCTGGCCTGACCTGGCCTGGCCTGGCCTGGCCTGGCCTGACCCCTGGCCTGGCCTGGCCTGGCCTGGCCTGGCCTGGCCTGGCCTGGCCTGGCCTGGCCTGGCCTGGCCTGGCCTGGCCTGGCCTGGCCTGGCCCTGGCCTGGCCTGGCCTGGCCTGGCCTGGCCTGGCCTGGCCTGGCCTGGCCTGGCCTGGGCCTGGCCTGGCCTGGCCTGGCCTGGCCTGGCCTGGCCTGGCCTGGCCTGGCCTGGCCTGGCCTGGCCTGGCCCTGGCCTGGCCTGGCCTGGCCTGGCCTGGCCTGGCCTGGCCTGGCCTGGCCTGGCCTGATATTGGCCTGGCCTGGCCTGGCCTGGCCTGGCCTGGCCTGGCCTGGCCTGGCCTGGCCTGGCCTGGCCTGGCCTGGCCTGGCCTGGCCTGGCCTGGCCTGACCTGCCTATTTTCTTCCTGGCCTGGCCTGGCCTGGCCTGGCCTGGCCTGGCCTGGCCTGGCCTGGCCTGGCCTGGCCTGGCCTGGCCTGGCCTGGCCTGGCCTGGCCTGGCCTGGCCTGGCCTGGCCTGGCCTGGCCTGGCCCTGGCCTGGCCTGGCCTGGCCTGGCCTGGCCTGGCCTGGCCTGGCCTGGCCTGCCTGGCCTGGCCTGGCCTGGCCTGGCCTGGCCTGGCCTGGCCTGGCCTGGCCTGGCCTGGCCTGGCCTGGCCTGGCCTGGCCTGGCCTGGCCTGGCCTGGCCTGGCCTGGCTGGCCTGGCCTGGCCTGGCCTGTTTCCTGGCCTGGCCTGGCCTGGCCTGGCCTGGCCTGGCCTGGCCTGGCCTGGCCTGGCCTGGCCTGGCCTGGCCTGGCCTGGCCTGGCCTGGCCTGGCCTGGCCTGGCCTGGCCTGGCCTGGCCTGGCCTGGCCTGGCCTGGCCTGGCCTGGCCTGGCCTGGCCTGGCCTGGCCTGGCCTGGCCTGGCCTGGCCTGGCCTGGCCTGGCCTGGCCTGGCCTGGCCTGGCCTGGCCTGGCCTGGCCTGGCCTGGCCTGGCCTGGCCTGGCCTGACCTGGCCTGGCCTGGCCTGGCCTGGCCTGGCCTTTCCTGGCCTGGCCTGGCCTGGCCTGGCCTGGCCTGGCCTGGCCTGGCCCTGGCCTGGCCTGGCCTGGCCTGGCCTGGCCTGGCCTGGCCTGGCCTGAGCCTGGCCTGGCCTGGCCTGGCCTGGCCTGGCCTGGCCTGGCCTGACCTGGCCTATTTTCAGCTGGCCTGGCCTGGCCTGGCCTGGCCTGACCTGGCCTGGCCTGGCCTGGCCTGGCCTGAGCCTGGCCTGGCCTGGCCTGGCCTGGCCTGGCCTGGCCTGGCCTGGCCTGGCCTGGCCTGGCCTGGCCTGGCCTGGCCTGGCCTGGCCTGGCCTGGCCTGGCCTGGCCTGGCCTGGCCTGGCCTGGCCTGGCCTGGCCTGACCTGCCTGGCCTGGCCTGGCCTGGCCTGGCCTGGCCTGGCCTGGCCTGGCCTGGCCTGGCCTGGCCTGGCCTGGCTGGCCTGGCCTGGCCTGGCCTGGCCTGGCCTGGCCTGACCTGGCCTGGCCTGGCCTGGCCTGGCCTGGCCTGGCCTGGCCTGGCCTGGCCTGGCCTGGCCTGGCCTGGCCTGGCCTGGCCTGGCCTGGCCTGGGCCTGGCCTGGCCTGGCCTGGCCTGGCCTGGCCTGGCCTGGCCTGGCCTGGCCTGGCCTGGCCTGGCCTGGCCTGGCCTGGCCTGGCCTGGCCTGGCCTGGCCTGGCCTGGCCTGGCCTGGCCTGGCCTGGCCTGGCCTGGCCTGGCCTGGCCTGGCCTGGCCTGGCCTGGCCCTGGCCTGGCCTGGCCTGGCCTGGCCTGGCCTGGCCTGGCCTGGCCTGGCCTGGCCTGGCCTGGCCTGGCCTGGCCTGGCCTGGCCTGGCCTGGCCTGGCCTGGCCTGGCCTGGCCTGGCCTGGCCTGGCCTGGCCTGGCCTGGCCTGGCCTGGCCTGGCCTGGCCTGGCCTGGCCTGGCCTGGCCTGGCCTGGCCTGGCCTGGCCTGGCCTGGCCCTGGCCTGGCCTGGCCTGGCCTGGCCTGGCCTGGCCTGGCCTGGCCTGGCCTGGCCTGGCCTGGCCCTGGCCTGGCCTGGCCTGGCCTGGCCTGGCCTGGCCTGGCCTGGCCTGGCCTGGCCTGGCCCTGGCCTGGCCTGGCCTGGCCTGGCCTGGCCTGGCCTGGCCTGGCCTGGCCTGGCCTGGCCTGGCCTGGCCTGGCCTGGCCTGAGCCTGGCCTGCCTGAGCCTGGCCTGGCCTGGCCTGGCCTGGCCTGGCCTGGCCTGACCCTGGCCTGGCCTGGCCTGGCCTGGCCTGGCCTGGCCTGGCCTGGCCTGGCCTGGCCTGGCCTGGCCTGGCCTGACCTGGCCTGGCCTGGCCTGGCCTGGCCTGGCCTGGCCTGGCCTGGCCTGGCCTGGCCTGGCCTGGCCTGGCCTGGCCTGGCCTGGCTGGCCTGGCCTGGCCTGGCCTGGCCTGGCCTGGCCTGGCCTGGCCTGGCCTGGCCTGGCCTGGCCTGGCCTGGCCTGGCCTGGCCTGGCCTGACCTGGCCTGGCCTGGCCTGGCCTGGCCTGGCCTGGCCCTGGCCTGGCCTGGCCTGGCCTGGCCTGGCCTGGCCTGGCCTGGCCTGGCCTGGCCTGGCCTGGCCTGGCCTGGCCTGGCCTGGCCTGGCCTGGCCTGGCCTGGCCTGGCCTGGCCTGGCCTGGCCTGGCCTGGCCTGGCCTGGCCTGGCCTGGCCTGGCCTGGCCTGGCCTGGCCTGGCCTGGCCTGGCCTGGCCTGGCCTGGCCTGGCCTGGCCTGGCCTGGCCTGGCCTGGCCTGGCCTGGCCTGGCCTGGCCTGGCCTGGCCTGGCCTGGCCTGGCCTGGCCTGGCCTGGCCTGGCCTGGCCTGGCCTGGCCTGGCCTGGCCTGGCCTGGCCTGGCCTGGCCTGGCCTGACCTGGCCTGGCCTGACCTGGCCTGGCCTGGCCTGGCCTGGCCTGGCCTGGCCTGGCCCTGGCCTGACCTGGCCTGGCCTGGCCTGGCCTGGCCTGGCCTGGCCTGGCCTGGCCTGGCCTGGCCTGGCCTGGCCTGGCCTGGCCTGGCTGGCCTGGCCTGGCCTGGCCTGGCCTGGCCTGGCCTGGCCTGGCCTGGCCTGGCCTGGCCTGGCCTGGCCTGGCCTGGCCTGGCCTGGCCTGGCCTGGCCTGGCCTGGCCTGGCCTGGCCTGGCCTGGCCTGGCCTGGCCTGACCTGGCCTGGCCTGACCTGCCCTGGCCTGGCCTGGCCTGGCCTGGCCTGACCTGGCCTGGCCTGGCCTGGCCTGGCCTGGCCTGGCCTGGCCTGGCCTGGCCTGGCCTGGCCTGGCCTGGCCTGGCCTGACCTGGCCTGGCCTGGCCTGGCCTGGCCTGGCCTGGCCTGGCCTGGCCTGGCCTGGCCTGGCCTGGCCTGGCCCTGGCCTGGCCTGGCCTGGCCTGGCCCTGGCCTGGCCTGGCCTGGCCTGGCCTGGCCTGGCCTGGCCTGGCCTGGCCTGGCCTGGCCTGGCCTGGCCTGGCCTGGCCTGGCCTGGCCTGGCCTGGCCTGGCCTGGCCTGGCCTGGCCTGGCCTGGCCTGGCCCTGGCCTGGCCTGGCCTGGCCTGGCCTGGCCTGGCCTGGCCTGGCCCCTGGCCTGGCCTGGCCTGGCCTGGCCTGGCCTGGCCTGGCCTGGCCTGGCCTGGCCTGGCCTGGCCTGGCCTGGCCTGGCCTGGCCTGGCCTGGCCTGGCCTGGCCTGGCCTGGCCTGGCCTGGCCTGGCCTGGCCTGGCCTGGCCTGGCCTGACCTGGCCTGGCCTGGCCCCTGGCCTGGCCTGGCCTGACCTGGCCTGGCCTGGCCTGGCCTGGCCTGGCCTGGCCTGGCCTGGCCTGGCCTGGCCTGGCCTGGCCTGACCTGGCCCTGGCCTGGGCCTGGCCTGGCCTGGCCTGGCCTGGCCTGGCCTGACCTGGCCTGGCCTGACCTGGCCTGGCCTGTTTGGCCTTTTCTGGCCTGACCCTTTCCTGGCCTGGCCCCTGGCCTGGCCTGGCCTGGCCCTGGC
>NW_027035139.1:0-9679 GCF_034236695.1 Oncorhynchus nerka | reverse complement strand
CCCCTTCCACCACTACTAATTATACAGTGCTTCCCCCTCCCCAACTGTAGCCAAGCATGCTTAAGGGAGAAAGTGCCATTTACCACAGATCTAGGATCAGATTACCCTACCCCAAATCCTACTCTGAACCATTAGGCAGTGTTGTGTTAGAGACCACCTAAAGAAGGACAGATTCAAGACCAAGACCGGAGCTAATCGAGAGCGAGTCAAGACCAAGACTGGGGGGGTGAGACCGTTCTGATTTAATCTCTTTAGTTTTTGTTGGAAGGGAAAGGGTTAACACTGAAGAGAAAAAAAGATCCAGTCAGAATTTTTCTGGTCTCAGGGGAGATAAATCTAGCTAGCTAAGTCAGTAATTTGCTAGGCTAGAACATAAGAAGCTAGATAAAGGCATCTGCCATTCAACGAGTGTTGTATTCGAGACCACCTAAAGCCAGACCGATTCAAGACCAAGCCCAGCACAAATCGAGTCCGAGTCAAGACAGAGACCGGAGGGGGGCGAGACTGAGTCAAGACCAAGACTGGGAGGGGGGCGAGACTGAGTCAAGACCAAGACTGGGAGGGGGGCGAGACCGAGTCAAGACCAAGACTGCGAGGGGGACAAGGGATCCGAGACCGAGTCAAGATCAAGACCAAGTCCAATTCAAGACCATAATTGTAATTTTGTCAAATCACCACCATAATAAGAGTTGAAAATGTCCAGTATTTATGTGTTCATATTCAGAACAATATTTGGATTTTTTTAGACATTCAGAATAGTGACAAATGCATCCTGAGGGAAATTAGAGTCACTCTACAAAGTATTACTAACCCAAACACAGTACTGAACAATGTGCCTTCTACGCCTTATAAAATAATTATTATAATAATATAAGAATGATAAGTATATTATTATTTTCAATGATGTTCTGATTTAACCTCTTCAGTTTTTGTTGGAAAGGAAAGGGTTAACACTGAAGAGAAAAAGTTCCAATCTTTCTTTGCTGGTCTCTGAGGAGATAAATCTAGCTAGCTATGTCAGCCATTGGGTAGGTCATCAGAAGCTGGATAAAGGCATCTGGCATTTAACTGTATTAGGGCAACATTTTGGACTGACAGTGGAATCAACCAATCACATTTTGACTCAATGAGTAGGACTGTTTTTAACAAAACATATGGGGGCCTTCTTGAAGGCCAACAGGTCACTGCACAACAGCAAGCAGTAGTTTTCCCACGGTCTAGCTAGCTTTTGTTGTCGACTAGTTTGCAGCGGCTGCAGCAGATGTTATCAAAGAGGATGTTGTTGCTAATTTGTTAGATTCTCCCTTTTCAAGAATAACTGAACATGAAGTTAAGTTTCACATGATTATCATCTGGTGAGTGGAACTGTGTTTTTATTGCAGTGCGCTAGCTGTTGTTAGCCATCCCTGTGAAAATAACTGCGTAAAATATTGTTGCATTTAAATTGGAACTGCCAACATTTTAGCAATATGAAATCGTATTAGAATATGTTCATATACACCCCCAGGAAGAATATGATACTTAAAATATATAATCTGACCCGTTTAGAAATGGTCATTTTCATGTTTTCATAAATTCTTACAATGTTTGGGAATTACATATACTAAGGCATCTGTGAAAATTCTATAGCAATATAGATTGGGAAAGAGGCTGTGTGTTTGGACAATTAATAGACACTGTAGTAAATAAAACTGAATAAAAACATTTATCAAGGCGAGACACAAATGCACACACAGGAGGCAGATGGTTGGAGTCTTACAATGTTTAATAATCCAAAGGGCTGGGCAAGAGAATGGTCGTGGACAGGCAAAAAGGACTAGGCAAGAGAATGGTCGTGGACAGGCAAAAAGGACTAGGCAAGAGAATGGTCGTGGACAGGCAAAAAGGGCTAGGCAAGAGAATGGTCGTGGACAGGCAAAAAGGGCTAGGCAAGAGAATGGTCGTGGACAGGCAAAAAGGGCTAGGCAAGAGAATGGTCGTGGACAGGCAAAAGGGCTAGGCAAGAGAATCGTAGTGGACAGGCAAAAAGGGCTAGGCAAGAGAATGGTCGTGGACAGGCAAAGGGGTAGGCAGAGAGAATGGTCATGGACAGGCAAGAAGGGAGTAGGCAGAGAATGGCCGTGGACGAACCCAAGGGCTAGGCAAGAGAATGGTCGTGGACAGGCAAAAAGGTCAAAACCAGATCAGAGTCCAGGAGGTACAGAGTGGCAGACAGGCTCGTGGTCAAGGCAGGCAGAAAGGTCAGGCAGGTGGAGTGAGTTCCAAGACAGAGGCAAGATTCAAGCCAGGAGGACTAGAAAAAGAGGAGAATGCAAAAAGCAGGAGAACAGGAAAACCACTGGTTGACTTGGAAACATACAAGGCAGACTGGCACAGAGACACAGGAAACACAGGGATAAATACACTGGGAGAACAAGCAACACCTGGAGGGTTAGGGAACAATCACAAAGACAAGGTGGAAACAAGATCAGGGTGTGACAACATCTGTCTTGTCCAGGACCGTAGTCTACACAGACGGTGCGCTTCCATAAGCCAATACAGCTACAGTAGACCTTTTAAACAAACAAGCCATTTGCCACATGGCCCTGCCATCATTCACTTTGAACTAGACTGTGTTTACAGGCATTTGTAACAGCACTTTTAAATCATTAGAACGCATTCGCCAAAAGCCACAAAAGACACCTGAATGGATACTGCAAATACGTAAACATCACGGGAATACTTACATTTGGGAAGTTTACAGTCCTATTGATCAAACAACCATTAAAGGTTAGGCTCTCTCTCTCCCTCAGTTATGCACATCAACAACAACAAGATCAACAACTAATGCTAGCCGGAACAAGATGAGCTAAAATCTTTTTTTTTCTTTTCACCTTTATTTAACTAGGCAAGTCAGTTAAGAACAAATTCTTATTTTCAATGACGGCCTAGGAACAGTGGGTTAACTGCCTGTTCAGGGGCAGAACGACAGATTTGTACCTTGTCAGCTCAGGGATTTGAACTTGCAAACTTCCGGTTACTAGTCCAACGCTCTAACCACTAGGCTACCCTGCCGCCCCAAAAAAACTAACGAAGGAACATTAGATAAACCATCTCAAACTAGTTGGCGGTCAAAATTGCACTGAAAAACGATTGACCTTGTCCTTCTGCAGTTTTCTTTTTGGTATGCCTGTCCCAACCATACAAGCCGCCAGCTACAAGTGTGTGCTAGCTACTTTCCAAACACAAATGAGGGAACACCTCACGCTAAACATTTACTTGCTGTATGGAGCTGGTTAAGCTGTTTACATGTTATCTAGAGTGTTCTTGACGTTTATGAGCACTGGCCATATTCCCAGCAGGTGTTGGTGTTTGTAAATTCATCCGTTCTGCGCTATGGCACACTCAACGGACTTCTCTGAAATTGGAATGAATGGCCAGGTGAATTTGCAAGGCCCAGAAGAATCACTCGCTAACTGTATAGCAATGTTCAAGTTCTTACTAGCTAACCGTGGCACACCATCTAACTTTGTACACATACCGAAAGAAAACGAAGAGGGGAACAAGTCAATCACTCACCACTCCTCCAATGGCATAACGCGGCTTGTTCTCATAGCAACTAGCTAGCCAGTTATCTAAATAACATCAATCTATGTTTTTATCTATATAAATAGACACGCTAGCCTATTAGCCACGTTATTACTGACTTGTGATCATTGCCCTCGCTAATTTGATTGTATTGACATTCCCAGCCTTAGTTACATTCGTCGGTTTTTGTCCAGAATATTGAGTAATTGAAACGGAAACAGTGCATGTGGAGGCAGCAAACAATGTATCAGGCCAGCTGTCATTTACAACCTGATAGCAATATGTTTTGGACTACCAAGAAATTATATTAATCATGTATTGAATTGCAACCATCTATTCTGTCAACAATGCCTTAGTATACATAATGGAATGTTGAGTCTAATAGAGCCCATTTTTAAAACCTCTTATAAAGTGGGTTTTGTAGCATAAACCAGGAATTTGATCTTTTTGACTGATATTACAATTGTCTGTTTGTTTCATATCTGCAGAGTAGTTAAAACGCTGTCAGTTCCACTTTAAACTTTAGGTCACCGGTTACTTGGTGTGCTAATCATGAAACATTGTTTTGCAATTGGAAGTAATTGTTGTACATTTCAATTGGGAAATGCTTAATGTTTGTGTTTCTGTATCATAAGCTGAAAGGTCTTTTCCGATGTCATTCTTCAGTGAGCTGCTTCAGGCCTAAACCAGTTGAGAGCTGCAGGCTCTTGCTGCCTGCAGAGGACAGTCCACTGAAACTAGGCTGTGTGCAGCACTCACGTGAATATTTTTCACGTACGTTGTGATTGTGTAGGCTACCTTGTGCATGATTTCTCTGTTGCTCTACATCATTGAGAAGTCGTATACCTCCACTACACTACTTTTGATACGCATCAGAAGGAATTAAGATGTGGGGATAAGCAATGCCCACTGAAAAACATGAACCTCTCCTACATGAGTGTGCTGATATTATAGTTGCTGTCCTTTAAGAATCCCAAACCTGTCACACACGGAAGGCATATAGGCTGTGAAACTGTTTCATATTACTAGTTAGATATTACTGCACTGTCGGAGCTAGAAGCACAAGCATTTCACTACATCCGCAATAACATCTGCTAAACACGTGTATGTGACCAATACATTTGATTTGATTTGACTTTATAGGTTCGCAACTGCACAAACATTTCTATTATAGATATAAAGACTGTTAAGATAATCACGTTTCAAGAAAGGAGTGCATATAATTGGCCTGGTCGAAGTGGTTTTATCTGCTGACTGAATGGAAGCTGATGATTAGGGGTTTTTCCGCTGGTCTCGACCCAGTATAAATGTATCCGACACCCCCGAGACGAGGCCGAGACACTCAATAAGTGGTCTCTAGACCAGACTACAACACTGCCATTAGGGGTGGGAAATAGCTGACCCTGTATCAGTGGTTGGGGTAAACATACTCAACAGTGTTCCCTTCTCTCTGCTAGTTCAGAGAGCTGTTTAGCAACCAACCAAGCCACACCAAGCTACTCTGCTCTATATGGAGAATGTAGAAGTAGTGTTGTCCTCTTGATGTTTTTGTTCCCTAACCTACAGGTCATATTAGATAGCATGTGACAGTTCGCCCAAGGCCGTGTAGCATTTGATAAAGGCCCAGTGTAGTCAAAAACGTGATTTCTTGTGTTTTATATATATTTCCACACTATGAGTTTGGAATAATACTGTAAAATTGAAAATAAATTATAATAATGACCTTTGTGTAAGAGCTGCTTGAAAAGACTGCCTGAAATTTCAGCCTGTTATGGTGGGATGGAATTTTGGCCTGTCGTGGTGAAATGTGTTAATAGACCACGC
The DNA here is from genome assembly GCF_034236695.1 of Oncorhynchus nerka. Lineage (NCBI taxonomy): Eukaryota > Metazoa > Chordata > Actinopteri > Salmoniformes > Salmonidae > Oncorhynchus > Oncorhynchus nerka. The sequence continues at coordinate 4,288 of NW_027035139.1, read as the reverse complement.
AATAAGAAAGACAGTTCCAACCCTTTCTGCCAATAACAGGACGTTTTCAGTTCCCCCTCCCCACTCAGACCACGCCCAGATAGTCCTGACAAAATGACTTATTGAGAAATTGCTCTTAGCTAAGAAGATACTCTTATTTATTTCTGACCATATGTACCAATAAGGTACTTCCAGTGGTGGAAAAAGTTCCCAATTATCATACTTGAGTAAAAGTAAAGATACCTTAATCGAAAATTACTCAAGTATAAGTGAAAGTTACCCAGTAAAATACTACTTGAGTAAAAGTCTAAAAGTATTTGGTTTTAAATATACTTGAGTATCAAAAGTAAATGTAATTGCTAAAATATACTTAAGTATCAAAGGTACAAGAATAAATCATTTCAAATTCCTTACATTAATCAAATCAGACGGCACCATTTTCTTGTTTTTAAAATGTTTGGATATCCAGGGGCACACTCCAAGACTGGTTTAGTGAGTCTGCCAGATCAGAGACAATAGGGATATCCAGGGGCACACTCCAAGACTGGTTTAGTGAGTCTGCCAGATCAGAGACAATAGGGATGACCAGGGGCACACTCCAACACTGGTTTAGTGAGTCTGCCAGATCAGAGACAATAGGGATGACCAGGGGCACACTCCAAGACTGGTTTAGTGAGTCTGCCAGATCAGAGACAATAGGGATATCCAGGGGCACACTCCAAGACTGGTTTAGTGAGTCTGCCAGATCAGAGACAATAGGGATATCCAGGGGCACACTCCAAGACTGGTTTAGTGAGTCTGCCAGATCAGAGACAATAGGGATGACCAGGGGCACACTCCAAGACTGGTTTAGTGAGTCTGCCAGATCAGAGACAATAGGGATGACCAGGGGCACACTCCAACACTGGTTTAGTGAGTCTGCCAGATCAGAGACAATAGGGATATCCAGGGGCACACTCCAACACTGGTTTAGTGAGTCTGCCAGATCAGAGACAATAGGGATATCCAGGGGCACACTCCAAGACTGGTTTAGTGAGTCTGCCAGATCAGAGACAATAGGGATGACCAGGGGCACACTTCAAGACTGGTTTAGTGAGTCTGCCAGATCAGAGACAATAGGGATGACCAGGGTCTACCAAAGGATGAAAGAGGGCTACGCCGGCCAGGAGTCTACCAAGGATGAAGAGGTCTACATGAAGACTGGTTTAGTGAGTCTGCCAGGATCAGGAGACAATGATGACCAGGGGCACACTCCAGATGACTGGTTTAGTGAGTCTGCCAGATCAGAGACAATAGGGTATCCAGGGGCACACAGGGTCTAACACTGGTTTAGTGAGTCTGCCAGATCAGAGACAATAGGGATACCAGGGCAGTCACCCAACACTGGTCTAGTGAGTCTATAAGATCAGAGACAATAGGGATGACCAGGGGCACACTCCAACACTGGTTTAGTGAGTCTGCCAGATCAGAAGACACATAGGATATCCAGGGCACACTCCTACACTGGATTAGTGAGTCTGCCATGATCAGAGTCTATAGGATATCCAGGGCACACTCCAACACTGGTTTAGTGAGTCTGCCAGATCAGAGACTACAGGGATATCCAGGGCACACTCCAACACTGGTTTAGTGAGTCTGCCAGACCAGAGACAATAGGATATCCAGGGGCACACTCCAACATGGTTTAGTGAGTCTGCCAGATCAGAGACAATAGGGATGATCCAGGGGCTACATCCAACACTGGTTTAGTGAGTCTGCCAGATCAGATCAATAGGGATATCCAGGGGCACACTCCAACACTGGTCTAGTGAGTCTGCCAGATCAGAGACAATAGGATATCCAGGGGCTATAACACTGGTTTAGTGAGTCTGCCAGATCAGAGACAATAGGTCTATCCAGGGGATGACCAACACTGGTTTAGTGAGCTGCCAGGAGACAATAGATGACCAGGGTCACATCCAACACTGGATTTAGTGAGTCTGCCAGATCAGAGACAATAGGGATATCCAGGGGCTATAGGGATGAACACTGGTTTAGTGAGTCTGCCAGATCAGAGTCAATAGGGATGACCAGGGATGCTCTCTTGATAAGTGTATGAATCTGGGGCCATTTGTCTCTCCTGATAATCATTTATATTTGTATTTATTAAGGATCCCTACAGCTGCTGCCAAGGCAGAGGCTACCTTCCTGGGGTCCAGCAACATTAAGGCAATTATATCAAAATGTAAAATATTACATGACATTAAATTTCATAACACTTTTCACAACACATTAAGTGTGTGCTCTCAGGCCACTACTCTACTATCACAAATCTGCAATACGAAATCCATGTGTATGTGTGTATAAAGATAGAGAGGGTGGAGACAAAGCCATGGTTCACTGTCAGTCAGAGAGAGAGATAGCTTGTTCCACCTCTCTATGGTTCACTGTCAGTCAGAGAGAGATAGCTTTATCTCCACCCTCTCTATGGTTCACTGTCAGTCAGAGAGAGAATAGTTTTTGTCTCCACCCTCTCTATGGTTCACTGTCAGTCAGAGAGAGAGATAGAGAGGTGGAGACAACCATGGTTCACTGTCAGTCAGAGAGAGATAGAGAAGAAAAATTGAAACAAAGTGTTTGTTCAGTCTCACTCAGGCCCAAGGAGAGAGATTGAGAGGGAGAATGATGACACTGAAACAAAGAGATAGTCAGATATACAGAGATACAGAGAAGAACAATGAGAGAGGACAACAAGAGGAGAAGAGAGTTGGTGTACTGAAGATAATGAGAGAAAGACAGTGAGAGAGAGAGAGCCTAGCCTTGGTATTGAGAAAGGCCACCATAGGCAAACCTGGCTCTCAAGAGAAGACAGGCTATGTGCACACTGCCCACAAAATGAAGTGGGAACTGAGCTGCACTTCCTAACCTCCTGCCAAATGTATGACCGTATTAGAGACACATATTTCCCTCAGATTACACAGATACACAAGGAATTCGAAAACAAACCCAATTTTAATAAACTCCCATATCTACTGGGTGAAATAACACAGTGTGCCATCACAGCAGCAAGATGTGTGACCTGTTGCCACCCACAAGAAAAGGGAAACCAGTGAAAAACAAACACCATTGTAAATACAACCCAACCAGTGAAGGACAAACACCATTGTAAATACAACCCAACCAGTGAAGGACAAACACCATTGTAAATACAACACAACCAGTGAAGGACAAACACCATTGTAAATACAACCCAACCAGTGAAGGACAAACACCATTGTAAATACAACCCAACCAGTGAAGGACAAACACCATTGTAAATACAACCCAACCAGTGAAGGACAAACACCATTGTAAATACAACCCAACCAGTGAAGGACAAACACCATTGTAAATACAACCCAACCAGTGAAGGACAAACACCATTGTAAATACAACCCAACCAGTGAAGGACAAACACCATTGTAAATACAACCCAACCAGTGAAGGACAAACACCATTGTAAATACAACCCAACCAGTGAAGGACAAACACCGTTGTAAATACAACCCAACCAGTGGAGGACAAACACCATTGTAAATACAACCCAACCAGTGAAGGACAAACACCATTGTAAATACAACACAACCAGTGAAGGACAAACACCATTGTAAATACAACCCAACCAGTGAAGGACAAACACCATTGTAAATACAACCAAACCAGTGAAGGACAAACACCATTGTAAATACAACCCAACCAGTGGAGGACAAACACCATTGTAAATACAACCCAACCAGTGAAGGACAAACACCATTGTAAATACAACCCAACCAGTGGAGGACAAACACCATTGTAAATACAACCCAACCAGTGAAGGACAAACACCATTGTAAATACAACCCAACCAGTGAAGGACAAACACCATTGTAAATACAACCCAACCAGTGGAGGACAAACACCATTGTAAGTAAATGTATGTTTATTTATTTTTATTTTCCCTTCTGTACCTATAACAATTTGCACATCGTTACAACACTGTATATATACATAATATGACATTCTTTATTCTTTTGGAACTTCTGTGAGTGTAATGTTTACTACATTTGTATTGTTTATTTCACTTGTTTTGGCAATGTTAACATATGTTTCCCATGCCAATAAAGCCCTTGAATTGAACTGAGAGATAGTGAGAGTAAGAAAGAGGGAACGAAACAGAGAGAGACAGGGGTGGAAAACAGAGAACTAGAGTAAAAACAGCTAGATAGGGAGAGAGGGAGAGAGAGAGAGAGAGAGAGAGAGAGAGAGGGAGAGAGAGAGAGAGTGTGTAGGCCGAGGGCCAGAAGGAGAGGAG
>NW_027035138.1:0-9677 GCF_034236695.1 Oncorhynchus nerka | reverse complement strand
TCATCACCCCCTCTCTCTCTGTCTCAATGACTACCTCATCACCCCCTCTCTCTCTCTCTGTCTCAATGACTACCTCATCACCCCCTCTCTCTCTCTGTCTTTAACAATGACTACTCATCACCCCCTCTCTCTGTCTTTAACAATGACTACCTCATCACCCCCTCTCTCTCTCTGTCTTAACAATGACTACCTCATCACCCCCCTCTCTCTCTGTCTTTAACAATGACTACCTCATCACCCCCTCTCTCTCGTCTTTAACAATGACTTCATCACTCCCCTCTCTCTGTCTCAATGACTACCTCATCACCCCCCTCTCTCTCTCTCTGTCTCAATGACTACCTCATCACCCCCTCTCTCTCTGTCTTTAACAATGACTTCATCACCCCCTCTCTCTGTCTTTAACAATGACTACCTCATCACCCCTCTCTCTCTCTGTCTTTAACAATGACTTCATCACCCCCTCTCTCTCTGTCTTTAACAATGACTACCTCATCACTCCCTCTCTCTCTGTCTCAATGACTACCTCATCACCCCCTCTCTCTCTGTCTCAATGACTACCTCATCACCCCCTCTCTCAGTCTTCAATGACTACCTCATCACCCCCTCTCTCTCTGTCTTTAACAATGACTTCATCACCCCTCTCTCTCTGTCTCAATGACTACCTCATCACCCCCTCTCTCTCTCCCCCTCTCTCTGTCTCAATGACTACCTCATCACCCCCTCTCTCTCTCTCTGTCTCAATGACTACCTCATCACCCCTCTCTCTCTCTGTCTTTAACAATGACTCTCATCACCCCCTCTCTCTCTCTGTCTTTAACAATGACTACCTCATCACCCTCTCTCTCTCTGTCTTTAACAATGACTACTCATCACCCCCCCTCTCTCTCTCTGTCTTTAACAATGACTACCTCATCACCCCCCTCTCTCTCTCTGTCTTTAACAATGACTACCTCATCACCCCCCTCTCTCTGTCTCAATGACTACCTAATCACCCCCTCTCTCTCTCTCTCTCTCTCTCTGTCTCAATGACTACCTCATCACCCCCTCTCTCTCTCTCTGTCTTAATGACTACCTCATCACCCCCCTCTCTCTCTGTCTTTAACAATGACTCCTCATCACCCCCTCTCTCTGTCTCAATGACTACCTCATCACCCCCTCTCTCTCTCGTCTCAATGACTACCTCATCACCCCCTCTCTCTCTCTCTGTCTTTAACATTGACCTCATCACCCCTCTCTCTGTCTTTAACAATGACTACCTCATCAACCCCTCTCTCGCTCTGTCTTTAACAATGACTTCATCACCCCCCTCTCTCTGTCTCTATGACTACCTCATCACCCCCCTCTCTCTCTCTCTCTGTCTCAATGACTACCTGATCACCCCCCTCTCTCTCTCTCTCTGTCTCAATGACTACCTCATCACCCCCTATCTCTCTCTGTCTTTAACAATGACCTCATCACCTCTCTCTCTCTCTGTCTTTAACAATGACTACCTCATCACCCCCTCTCTCTCTGTCTTTAACAATGACTACCTCATCACCCCCTCTCTCTCTCTCTATGTCTCAATGACTACCTCATCACCCCCCCTCTCTCTCTGTCTTTAACAATGACTACCTCATCACCCCCCTCTCTCTGTCTCAATGACTACCTCTCTCTGTCTCAATGACTACCTAATCACCCCCTCTCTCTCTCTGTCTTTAACAATGACTTCAATACCCCCCTCTCTCTCTCTGTCTATAACAATGACTACCTCATCACCCCTCTCTCTCTGTCTTTAACAATGACTTCATCACCCTCCCTCTCTCTGTCTCAATGACTACCTCATCACCCCCTCTCTCTCTCTCTGTCTCAATGACTACCTCATCACCCCCTCTCTCTCTCTGTCTTTAACAATGACCTCATCACCCCCCTCTCTCTGTCTCTTAACAATGACTACCTCATCACCCCTCTCTCTCTGTCTTTAACAATGACTTCATCACCCCCTCTCTCTCTCTGTCTTTAACAATGACTACCTCATCACCCCCCTCTCTCTCTCGTCTCAATGACTACCTCATCACCCCCCTGTCTCCGTCTCAATGACTACCTCATCACCCCCCTCTGTCTCAGTCTCAATGACTACCTCATCACCCCCTCTCTCTCTGTCTTTAACAATGACTACCTCATCACCCCCTCTGTCTCCGTCTCAATGACTACCTCATCACCCCCTCTGTCTCTATGACTACCTCATCACCCCCTCTCTCTCTCTCTCTCTGTCTCAATGACTACCTCATCACCCCCTCTCTCTCTCTCTCTCTCTCTCTGTCTCAATGACTACCTCATCACCCCTATCTCTCTCTGTCTTTAACAATGACCTCATCACCCCCGTCTCTCTCTGTCTTTAACAATGACTACCTCATCACCCCCTCTCTCTCTCTGTCTTTAACAATGACTTCATCACCCCCTCTCTCTCTCTGTCTTTAACAATGACTACCTCATCACCCCCCCTCTCTCTCTGTCGTTAACAATGACTACCTCATCACCCCCTCTCTCTGTCTCAATGACTACCTCATCACCCCCCTCTCTCTCTCTCTCTCTCTGTCTCAATGACTACCTCATCACCCCCTCTCTCTCTCTCTCTGTCTGCAATACCTCATCACCCCCCTCTATCTCTGTCTTTAACAATGACTACCTCATCACCCCCCTCTCTCTGTCTCAATGACTACCTCATCACCCCCTCTCTCTCTGTCTCAATGACTACCTCATCACCCCTCTCTCTCTCTGTCTTTAACATTGACCTCATCACCCCTCTCTCTGTCTTTAACAATGACTACCTCATCAACCCCTCTCTCGCTCTGTCTTTAACAATGACTTCATCACCCCCTCTCTCTCTCTGTCCTTAACAATGACTATCTCATCACCCCCCCCTCTCTCTGTCTTTAACAATGACTTCATCACCCCTATCTCTCTCTGTCTCAATGACTACCTCATCACCCCTCTCTCTCTCTGTCTCAATGACTACCTCATCAACCCCTCTCTCGCTCTGTCTTTAACAATGACTTCATCAACCCCCCCTCTCTCTGTCTTTAACAATGACTACCTCATCACCCCCTCTCTCTCTGTCTTTAACAATGACTTCATCACCCCCTCTCTCTCTCTGTCTCTATGACTACCTCATCACCCCTCTCTCTCTGTCTCAATGACTACCTCATCACCCCCTCTCTCTCTCTGTCTTTAACAATGACTTCATCAACCCTCTCTCTCTCTGTCTTTAACAATGACTACCTCATCACCCCCACTCTCTGTCTTTAACAATGACTTCATCACCCCCTCTCTCTGTCTCAATGACTACCTCATCACCCCCCCTCTCTCTCTCTCTGTCTCAATGACTACCTCAATGCACCCCCTCTCTCTCTCTCTGTCTCAATGACTACCTCATCACCCCCTCTCTCTCTGTCTTTAACAATGACTCCTCATCACCCCCCCTCTCTCTCTGTCTTTAACAATGACTCGTCATCACCCCTCTCTCTCTACTGTCTTTAACAATGACTAGATCATCCTCTCTCTCTCTGTCTTAATGACTACCTCATACCCCTCTCTCTGTCTCAATGACTACCTCATCACCCCCTCTCTCTCTCTCTGTCTCAATGACTACCTCATCACCCCCTCTCTCTCTCTGTCTCAATGACTACCTCATCACCCCCCTCTCTCTCTGTCTTTAACAATGACTCTCATCACCCCTCTCTCTCTCTGTCTTTAACAATGACCTCATCACCCCTCTCTCTCTCTGTCTTTAACAATGACTACCTCATCACCCCCTCTCTCTCTCTGTCTTTAACAATGACTTCATCACCCCCCTCTCTCTGTCTCTCAATGACTACCTCATCACCCTCCTCTCTCTCTCTCTCTGTCTCAATGACTACCTCATCACCCCCCTCTCTCTCTCTCTCTCTGTCTCAATGACTACCTCATCATCCCCCTCTCTCTCTATGTCTCAATGACTACCTCATCACCCCCCTCTCTCTGTCTTTAACAATGACTACCTCATCACCCCCTCTCTCTGTCTCAATGACTACCTCATCACCCCCTCTCTCTCTCTCTCTGTCTCAATGACTACCTAATCACCCCCTCTCTCTCTCTGTCTTTAACAATGACTTCATCACCCCCCTCTCTCTCTCTGTCTATAACAATGACTACCTCATCACCCCCTCTCTCTCTGTCTTTAACAATGACTTCATCACCCCCTCTCTCTGTCTCAATGACTACCTCATCACCCCCTCCTCTCTCTCTCTCTCTGTAACAATGACTTCATCACCCCCTCTCTCTCTCTCTGTCTCAATGACCTTATCACTCCCTCTCTCTCTGTCTCAATGACTTCATCACCTGCCCCCTCTTTCTGTCGTAATATGACTTCACCCCCTCTCTCTAGGCCTTTAATAATGACTTTATCACTCCCCTTCTTCATTCTAATGATCACCTTTATCACAATTCCCTCTCTGTCCCAATGACTCACCTCGCATCACCCCCTCTCTCTGTCTTTAACAATGACTTCATCACCTCCTCTCTCTGTCTTTAACAATGACTACATCACCCCCTCTCTCTCTCTCTCTCTGTCTAACAATGATCTAATTTATCACCCCCTTCTCTTCTCTCTTCTCTGTCCTTACTGACTACCTCATCACCCCTCTCTCTGTCTTTAACAATGACTTCATCACCCTCTATCTCTGTCTTTACCAATGACTACCTCATCACCCCCTCTCTCTCTGTCTTTAACAATGACTACCTCATCACCCCCCTCTCTCTGTCTCAATGACTACCTCATCACCCTCCTCTCTCTCGCTCTCTCTGTCTCAATGACTACCTTATCACCCCCTCTCTCTCTGTCTTTAACAATGACTTCATCACCCCCCTCTCTCTCTCTGTCTATAACAATGACTACCTCATCACCCCCTTCTCTCTGTCTTTAACAATGACTTTATCACCTCTCTCTTATGACTACCTCATCACCCCCCTCTCTGTCTCAATGATTACCTCATCATCTCTTCTGTCTAATGACTACCTCATCACCCCCTCTCTCTCTGTCTTTAATAATGACTCTACCACCCCCCTCTATCTCTTGTCTTTACCAATGACTACCTCATCAAATTTCCTCTCTCTCTCTGTCTTTAACAATGACTTATCAACTTCTCTTGTCTTTAACAATGACTACCTCATCACCCCCTCTCTCTCTCTGTCTTTAACAATGACTTCATCACCCCCTCTCTCTGTCTCAATGACTACCTCATCACCCCTCTCTCTCTCTCTCTCTGTCTCAATGACTACCTCATCACCCCCTCTCTCTCTCTCTCTTCTAACAATGACTACCTCATCACCCCCTCTCTCTCTCTGTCTTTAACAATGACTACCTCATCACCCCTCTCTCTCTCTGTCTTTAACAATGACTACCTCATCACCCCTCTCTCTCTGTCTCAATGACTACCTCATCACCCCCCTCTCTCTCTCTCTGTCTCAATGACTACCTAATCACCCCCTCTCTCTCTGTCTTTAACAATGACTTCAATCACCCCCTCTCTCTCTCTGTCTATAACAATGACTACCTCATCACCCCCTCTCTCTCTCTTTAACAATGACTTCATCACCTCCTCTCTCTGTCTCAATGACTACCTCATCACCCCCCTCTCTCTCTCTCTGTCTCAATGACTACCTCATCACCCCCTCTCTCTCTCTGTCTTTAACAATGACCTCATCACCCCCCCTCTCTCTGTCTTTAACAATGACTACCTCATCACCCCCTCTCTCTCTGTCTTTAACAATGACTTCATCACCCCCTCTCTCTCTGTCTTTAACAATGACTACCTCATCACCCCCTCTCTCTCTCTCTGTCTCAATGACTACCTCATCACCCCCCTCTCTCCGTCTCAATGACTACCTCATCACCCCCCTGTCTCAGTCTCAATGACTACCTCATCACCCCTCTCTCTCTCTGTCTTTAACAATGACCTCATCACCCCACTCTCTCTCTGTCTTTAACAATGACTACCTCATCACCCCTCTCTCTCTCTGTCTTTAACAATGACTACCTCATCACCCCCTCTCTCTCTGTCTTTAACAATGACTACCTCATCACCCCCCTCTCTCTCTGTCTTTAACAATGACTATCATCACCTCTATCTCTCTCTGTCTCAATGACTACCTCATCAACCCCTCTCTCGCTCTGTCTTTAACAATGACTTCATCACCCCCTCTCTCTGTCTAACAATGACTACCTCATCACCCCCCTCTCTCTATCTGTCTCAATGACTACCTCATCACCCCCTCTCTCTCTCTCTGTCTCAATGACTACCTCATCACCCCCTCTCTCTCTCTGTCTTTAACAATGACCTCATCACCCCCTCTCTTTCTGTCTTTAACAATGACTACCTCATCACCCCTCTCTCTCTCTGTCTTTAACAATGACTACATCACCCCCCTCTCTCTCTCTGTCTTTAACAATGACTACCTCATCACCCCTCTCTCTCTCTGTCTTTAACAATGACTACCTCATCACCCCCTCTCTCTCTCTCGTCTCAATGACTACCTCATCACTCCCCTCTCTCTCTCTCTGTCTCAATGACTACCTCATCACCCCCCCTCTCTCTCTGTCTTTAACAATGACTTCATCACCCCCCTCTCTCTGTCTCAATGACTACCTCATCACCCCCTCTCTCTCTCTCTCTGTCTCAATGACTACCTCATCACCCCCTCTCTCTCTCTCTCTGTCTCAATGACTACCTCATCACCCCCTCTCTCTCTCTCTCTGTCTCAATGACTACCTCACTCACCTCTCTTCTTTAACAATGACCTCATCACCCTCTCTCTCTCTATGTCTTTAACAATGACTACCTCATCACCCCTCTCTCTCTCTGTCTTTAACAATGACTTCATCACCCCCTCTCTCTGTCTCTCTGTCACAATGACTACATCATCACCCCCCTCTCTCTCTCTCTGTCTCAATGACTACCTCATCACCCCCTCTCTCTCTCTCTCTGTCTCAATGACTACCTCATCACCCCTCTCTCCTCTCTCTCTGTCTTTAACAATGACTTCATCACCCCCTCTCTCTCTGTCTTTAACAATGACTACCTCATACCCCCTCTCTCTGTCTTTAGCAATGACTTCATCACCCCTCTCTCTCTGTCTCAATGACTACCTCATCACCCCCCTCTCTCTCTCTCTCTCTCTGTCTCAATGACTACCTCATCACCCCCTATCTCTCTCTGTCTTTAACAATGACCTCATCACCCCTGTCTCTCTCTGTCTTTAACAATGACTACCTCATCACCCCCTCTCTCTCTGTCTTTAACAATGACTTCATCATCCCCCCTCTCTCTCTGTCTTTAACAATGACTACCTCATCACCCCTCTCTCTCTCTGTCTTTAACAATGACTACCTCATCACCCCCTCTCTCTGTCTTTAACAATGACTACCATCATCCCCCCTCTCTCCGTCTCAATGACTACCTCATCACCCCCCTCTCTCTGTCTCAATGACTACCTCATCACCCCCTCTCTCTCGTCCTCAATGACTACCTCATCACCCCCTCTCTCTCTGTCTCAGTGACTACCTCATCACCCCCTCTCTCTCCGTCTCAATGACTACCTCACCCCCCCTCTCTCTGTCTCAATGACTACCTCATCACCCCCTCTCTCCGTCTCAATGACTACCTCATCACCCCCCTCTCTCCTGTCTCAATGACTACCTCATCAGCCCCCTCTCTGTCTCAATGACTACCTCATCAGCCCCCTCTCTCTGTCTCAACGACTACCTCATACCCCCTCCTCTCTCTGTCTCAATGACTACCTCATCACCCCCCCTCTCTACCGTCTCAATGACTACCTCCATCACCCCCTCTCTCTCGTCTCAATGACTACCTCATCACCCCCTCTCTCCGTCTCAATGACTACCTCACCCCCTCTCTCTGTCTCAATGACTACCTCATCACCCCTCTCTCTCTGTCTCAATGACTACCTCATCACCCCCCTCTCTCTGTCTCAATGACTACCTCACCCCTCTCTCTGTCTCAATGACTACCTCATCAACCCCCTCTCTCCGTCTCAATGACTACCTCATCACCCCCTCTCTCCGTCTCAATGACTACCTCATCACCCCCTCTCTCTGTCTCAATGACTACCTCATCACCCCCTCTCTCTGTCTCAATGACTACCTCATCACCCCCCCTCTCTCTGTCTCAATGACTACCTCATCAACCCCCTCTCTCTCCGTCTCTAATGACTACCTCATCACCCCCTCTCTCTCTCTCTCTCTCTGTCTCAATGAATACCTCATTACCCCTCTCTCTCTGTCTCAATGACTACCTCATCACCCCCTCTCTCTCTGTCTCAATGACTACCTCATCACCCCCCTCTCTCTGTCTCAATGACTACCTCATCACCCCCCTCTCTCCGTCTCAATGACTACCTCACCCCCTCTCTCCGTCTCAATGACTACCTCATCACCCCCCTCTCTCTGTCTCAATGACTACCTCATCACCCCCCTCTCTCTGTCTCAATGACTACCTCATCAACCCCCTCTCTCCATCTCAATGACTACCTCATCACCCCCTCTCTCTCTCTCTCTCTCTGTCTCAATGAATACCTCATTACCCCCTCTCTCTGTCTCAATGACTACCTCATCACCCCCTCTCTCTGTCTCAATGACTACCTCATCACCCCCTCTCTCTGTCTCAATGACTACCTCATCACCCCCCTCTCTCCCGTCTCAATGACTACCTCACCCCCTCTCTCTCCGTCTCAATGACTACCTCCATCACCCCCCTCTCTCCGTCTCAATGACTACCTCACCCCCTCTCTCCGTCTCAATGACTACCTCATCACCCCCTCTCTCTGTCTCAATGACTACCTCTGTCTCTCTCTCTCTGTCTCTCTCTCTCTTTGTTTCTCTCTCTGTCTATAATATTTCTGTGAATGTACTGTACTTCCCTTGTTGTCTTCCTTCACAGTCTTCCTTCTACTACCCCCCACACACACACACTTAAACTGTGGTGATGGTGTTCTCTCTCTCTTGCCTCCCACTCTACCCAGGGCTCTATCAGAGGACAACTGCTTGATCAGAGAATCAGGAGTTATTCTCCCACATCACAGTGTTTTGTTTAGAATAACAGGGGAGAGAAATGCTCAGACAGACATATCCTCACACACAGACACATGCTACACCCACATCACAGTGTCTGCTGCCAGACTCTTATTATGATTGCTAAATCCCAATTCCCCAAAACACTATTTGGACTATTTGGACTGTTTGGACTATAAATATTGCATTATACTTCTGATGCTAAAATGTTCATTACATTGCTATTTTATGTTGGCATTCTATTATGTCTCTCTGCTGGGAAAGAGGAGAGAACAAGAGAGCAGAGAGTCTGGGGAAGCGGCTCGGGGGGACAGGAGAGCAGAGAGTCTGGGGAACAGCTCGGGGGGGACAGGTGAGCAGAGAGTCTGGGGAACAGCTCAGGGGGGACAGGAGAGCAGAGAGTCTGGGGGAACAGCTCGGGAGGGACAGGAGAGCAGAGTCTGGGGAACAGCTCAGGGGGGACAGGAGAGCAGAGAGTCTGGAAACAGCTCGGGGGCAGGGAAGAGCAGAGAGTCCGGGAAGCAGCTCGGGGGGGACAGGAGAGCAGAGAGTCTGGGAAACAGCTCGGGGGACA
>NW_027035137.1:0-9675 GCF_034236695.1 Oncorhynchus nerka | reverse complement strand
TACACATGTTTACATCTAAACAAGGTCTGCACTAAAAATACCACCTGGTTGATTTGACCGGATTTTAAATATGGTTTAGCCTTTATGAACAAAGTACCTGAGAGTAAGAGTGCTGATCTATAATCAGTTTAGCCTTTATGAACAAAGTACCTGAGAGTAAGAGTGCTGATCTATAATCAGTTTAGCCTTTATGAACACAGTACCTGAGAGTAAGAGTGCTGATCTATAATCAGTTTAGCCTTTATGAACAAAGTACCTGAGAGTAAGAGTGCTGATCTATAATCAGTTTAGCCTTTATGAACAAAGTACCTGAGAGTAAGAGTGCTGATCTATAATCAGTTTAGCCTTTATGAACAAAGTACCTGAGAGTAAGAGTGCTGATCTATAATCAGTTTAGCCTTTATGAACAAAGTACCTGAGAGTAAGAGTGCTGATCTATAATCAGTTTAGCCTTTATGAACAAAGTACCTGAGAGTAAGAGTGCTGATCTATAATCAGTTTAGCCTTTACGAACAAAGTACCTGAGAGTAAGAGTGCTGATCTATAATCAGTTTAGCCTTTATGAACAAAGTACCTGAGAGTAAGAGTGCTGATCTATAATCAGTTTAGCCTTTATGAACAAAGTACCTGAGAGTAAGAGTGCTGATCTATAATCAGTTTAGCCTTTATGAACACAATGACGTTAAAGCAGCACTCACTCTGTGAATGAGACCTGCTTTCAGGTTATGACACCATGGCTTTGTTTACTTGTATGAGAAGTAAGCAATAAGGCCCGAAGGGGTGTGGTATATGGCCAGTATACCACCGTAAAGGCTGTTCTTATGCACGACGCAACACAGAGTGCCTGGACACAGCCCTTAAGTGTGGTATATTGGCCATATATCACAAAAACCTGAGGTGCCGTATTGCTATTATAAACTGTTGTTACTGTTGTAATTAGAGCAGTAAAAATACATACCCGTGGTGTACGGTCTGATATACCACGGCTGTCAGCCAATCAGCATTCAGGTCTTGAACTACACTTCCTTTTCCTCTTTTAGTTCTACAGACAAAATATAACATCTGAGTTGAAATTGGTACATTACAATTGATTTCCCTGTAACACTGACTTTCACAGGACAGCAGAACACTACCCAGAACGGGACACCCACTGCCAGCCCAAGAGGTACGTTTTTGGCAAAACAGCCAGACACACTTGCGTTTGTTGTTGGATATTTTTGTGCAGTAGATGCCGTGTGCCTCCTAGAGAAATTAATGGCGATTCAAAGACCATGGATGCACTTAATGGGACATTTCACTCATAAATGAACGTTTTGTCAGATGCTCTCAGAACTTGAAACTAAAGTAATGTAAAACTCAAGGATGCAAACTAGTCACCATTAGGTGAAATTCGCCATTTTGAATCCACAATAGGTGGACCTACTGTAAGAGGATGAGTGAGGATGAGTGATGTGCGTTTGGATCAATACTGGCTGTAAGAGGATGAGTGATGTGCGTTTGGATCAATACTGACTGTAAGAGGATGAGTGATGTGCGTTTGGATCAATACTGACTGTAAGAGGATGAGTGATGTGCGTTTGGATCAATACTGACTGTAAGAGGACGAGTGATGTGCGTTTGGAGCTATACTGACTGTAAGAGGACGAGTGATGTGCGTTTGGAGCAATACTGACTGTAAGAGGACGAGTGATGTGCGTTTGGATCAATACTGACTGTAAGAGGACGAGTGATGTGCGTTTGGAGCAATACTGACTGTAAGAGGACGAGTGATGTTCGTTTGGATCAATACTGACTGTAAGAGGACGAGTGATGTGCGTTTGGATCAATACTGACTGTAAGAGGACGAGTGATGTGCGTTTGGATCAATACTGACTGTAAGAGGACGAGTGATGTGCGTTTGGATCAATACTGACTGTAAGAGGACGAGTGATGTGCGTTTGGAGCAATACTGACTGTAAGAGGACGAGTGATGTGCGTTTGGATCAATACTGACTGTAAGAGGATGAGTGATGTGCGTTTGGATCAATACTGACTGTAAGAGGACGAGTGATGTGCGTTTGGATCAATACTGACTGTATCCAAGGCTCAGCCAATTGTTCACATAACAACAGAATGCAGCGCAGCACCTCGACTGAAGAGAGAAGAGACACCCAACTTACTAGTTAAAGCAGCGCGTCCCCTAAACGATAACGAAGAGGTAACGTTAGGTGAGCAGCCTGACCACGGAGACGGGGGTGATGAAGGTAACGTTAGGTGAGCAGCCTGACCACGGAGACGGGGGTGATGAAGGTAACGTTAGGTGAGCAGCCTGACCACGGAGACGGGGGTGATGAAGGTAACGTTAGGTGAGCAGCCTGATCACGGAGACGGGGGTGGTGAAGGCTGCGTTAGGTAGGCAGCCTGATCACGGAGACGGGGTGATGAAGGTAACGTTAGGTGAGCAGCCTGACCACGGAGACGGGGGTGATGAAGGTAACGTTAGGTGAGCAGCCTGACCACGGAGACGGGGAGGTGATGAAGGTAGCGTTAGGTAAGAGCAGCCTGATCACGGAGACGGGGTGATGAAGGTAACGTTAGGTGAGCAGCCTGACCACGGAAACGAGGGTGATGAGTAACGTTAGGTGAGCAGCCTGACCACGAAGCGAGGTGATAGAAAAAGTAACGTTAGGTGAGCAGCCTGACCACGGAGACAGGAGGTGATGAAAATGGTTAGTGAGCAGCCTGACCACGGAGGCGGGGGTATGAAGGTACGTTAGGTGAGCAGCCTGACCACGGAGGCGGGGGGTGATGAAGGTAGCGTTAGGTGAGCAGCTGATCACGGAGACGAAGGTGGTGAAGGTAACGTTAGGTGAGGCAACCTGATCACGGAGACAGGGTGATGAAGGTAACGTTAGGTGAGAGCAGCCTGACCACGAGAGGCGGGGGTGATGAAGGTAACGCGTTAGGTGAGCAGCCTGACCCACGGAGACGAAGTGATAGGTAACGGTGCATTGAGCAGCCTGACCACGGAGGCAGGGGTGATAGAAGAAACAGCGTTAGGTGGCAGCCTGACCACGGAGGCAGGGGGTGATGAAGGTAACGTTAGGCGAGCAGCCTGACCACGCGAGAGGCAGAGGTGATGAAAGGTAACGGTCGGTAGAAACAGCTGAGCCACGGAGAGCAACGAGGTAATCAGAAAATAACGTTAGGTGAGCAGCCTGATCACGGAGGGAGCGGGGGGTGGTGAGGTAACGTTAGGTGAGCAGCCTGATCACGGAGGCGAGGTGATGAAGGTAACGTTCGTGGCAGCTGACCACCGGAGGCGGGGTGATGAAGGTAACGTTAGGTGAGCAGCCTGACCACGGAGACGGGGGTGATGAAGGTAACGTTAGGTGAGCAGCCTGACCACGGAGGCGGGGGTGATGAAGGTAGCGTTAGGTGAGCAGCCTGACCACGGAGGCGGGGGTGATGAAGGTAACGTTAGGTGAGCAGCCTGACCGAGGAGACGGGGTGATGAAGGCAACGTTGGGTGAGCAGCCTGATCACGGAGACGGGGGTGATGAAGGTAACGTTAGGTGAGCAGCCTGACCACGAGACGGGGTGATGAAGGGGTAGGTGATGACCACGAGACGGGGGGTGATGAAGAGGTAGCGTTAGGTGAGCAGCCTGATGTCACGGAGGCAGGAGGATGAAGGTGAGCCTGACGAGACGGGGTGATGAAGGTAGCGTTAGGTGGGCAGCCTGACCACGGGAGGCGGGGGTGATGAAGGTAGCGTTAGGTGAGCAGCCTGACCACGGAAGGCAGGGAGTGATGAAGGTAACGTTAGGTGAGCAGCCTGACCACGGAAGGTAGCAGGTGAGCGGCCTGATGAAGGTAACGTTAGGTGACAGCCTGACCCGCGGAGGCGGGGGTGATGAAGGTAACGTTAGGTGAGCAGCCTGACCACGGAGGGGGGGTGATGAAGGTAACGTTAGGTGAGCAGCCTGACCACGGAGGCAGGGGTGATGAAGGAGTAACGTTAGGTGAGCAGCCTGACCACGGAGACGGGGTGATAGAAGGTAACGTTAGGTGAGCAGCCTGACCACGGAGGCGAGGGTGATGAAGTGAGGTGAGCAGCCTGGCGTTAGGTGAGCAGCCTGACCACGGGGCGGGGGTGATGAAAGGTAACGATCAGGTGCGTGACAGCCTGACCACGGAGGCAGGGTGATGAAGTAACGTTAGGTGAGCAGCCTGACCACGGAGCGGGGTGATGAACCACGAGCGGGGTGATGACGTTAGGTGAGCAGCCTGATCACGCAGCCTGAGCGGGGTGATGAGTAGATGAGCAGAAAGGCAGGGGGTGAACGTTAGGTGAGCAGCCTGACCACGGAGGCGGGGGTGATGAAGGTAACGTTAGGTGAGCAGCCTGACCCGGAGGCAGGGGGTGATGAGCAGCCTGACCCGGAGGCGGGGGTGATGAGGTGGCGTTAGGTGAGCAGCCTGACCACGGAGGCGGGGTGATGAAGGTAGCGTTAGGTGAGCAGCCTGACCACGGATGAAGGTAGCGTTAGGTGAAAGTGATCACGGAGGCGGGGTGAAACGTTAGTGAGCAGCCTGACCACGGAGACGCAAGTGATGAAGGTAGCGTGCAGGTGAGCAGCCCCGACCCGCCGGGGTGATGAAGGTAGCGTTAGGTGAGCAGCCTGACCCGCGGAGGCCGGGGGTGATGAAGGTAGCGTTAGGTGAAGCAGCCTGACCACGGAGGCGGGGGGTGATGAAGGCGCGTTAGGTGAGCGGCCTGACCACGGAGACAGGGGAGTGATGAAGGTAACGTTAGGTGAGCAGCCTGACCACGGTGGTGAAGGTAACATTGGGGTGAGCAGCCTGATGAGGCGAAACCCAAGGTAGCGTTAGGTGAGCAGCCTGACCACGGAGAGCGGGGGTGATGAAGGTAGCGTTAGGTGAGCAGCCTGACCACGGAGACGGGGGTGATGAAGGTAACGTTAGGTGAGCAGCCTGACCAGGCGGAGACGATTAGGGGTGATGAAGGTAGCGTTAGGTGAGCAGCCTGACCACGGAGGCGAAGGGGTGATGAAGGTAGCGTTAGGTGAGCAGCCTGATCCGAGGAGGCGGGGGGTGGTAGAGAAGGTAACGTTAGGTGAGCAGCCTGATCACGGAGACGGGGGTGATGAAGGTAACGTTAGGTGAGCAGCCTGACCACGGAGGCGGGGGTGATGAAAATAGCGTTAGGTGGCAACCCTGACCTGGAAACCCGGGGGTGATGAAAATAATGCGTTAGGTGAGCAGCCTGACCACGAGAGACGAGGGTGATGAAGGTAACGTTAGGTGAGCAGCCTGACCACGGAGAGCGAGGGTGATGAAGGGTAACGTTAGGTGAGCAGCCTGACCACGGAGGCAAGGTGATGAAAATGCCGTTAGGTGAGCAGCCTGACCACGGGCAGCAAGGGGTGATGAAGGTAAGTTTGAGTGAGGGGAGAAAGTGTGATGGAACAAGTATTGTTAGCATTGTTAAGTATCTTGCTAGCTTGATTAGCTAACTGATCAAATAATTGAGTTTTTATGGTGCGAAATTAGCTATCTAATAAAGTCAGGCGGCTAACGTTGATGCATTAGCGTTAGTAGCAAACAATTCTAATACTATTAACTGGTATATGATTACTTGCCGTTGTTGTCGTGTATGTGTTTTTATTAAACACATAGAGGAAGGAGTCAAATGTAGGCAATAAACATTTCCAGAACTACTAGTAGTCAAATAATACATTGGAGAGATGACACATTTTGGCAAACAGATTTATTTATAGACTAATACACTTGAAACAAATAGCCAAACCGAAAACTGCAGACATTTACTCCTCCCTCTCCGCCATTAAACAGACATAAAAAATGGAATGATTCTAGCAGGGGAGCTTTTAGTCACAACACCGTTCCTCAAGTTATAATGCAACAGGTTAGTTGCCAGGGTCCTCCAGAAAGCAATCTGTGTGAAATGTTAACTAGCTAACGAACTAATGTTTCCCTCTAAAGGATGTGGTTCATTTCAGAATGGGAGAATTAGGTGAAAATGAGGCGTTGCTTGTTAAAACAAGTAGATTCAGGGTTAAAGTGTAGCTGGAGCTGGGCCTGGCTTAAACTGGATGCCACTATAGAGGTGAAAAGACACCACACACTTCCCTCTTTCTCACTTTTGCTGGCACATTGTAGAACGAATGTCCACAGGCAGAAAGTGTACAATGTACTAATGTGTAGGCAAAGATATGGCCTTTGTGCATGATCAATGTTTACTATAGTGGCCACTATAATAGAGCAACAATAGATTGCCTGTTTGTTTCATTCTATTTCTACTTTAAGATGTTTTTTCCCCAAGTGCAATATTTATGTGTGTGGTCATAAGCGTTCTATTATAAAGGCTGTCATGGTAACAAGCATTCCATTGGATTCATGCTGCCATGGTAACAAGCATTCTATTATAAAGGCTGTCATGGTAACAAGCATTCTATTATAAAGGCTGTCATGGTAACAAGCATTCTATTATAAAGGCTGTCATGGTAACAAGCATTTTATTATAAAGGCTGTCATGGTAACACGCATTCTATTGTAAAGGCTGTCATGGTAACAAGCATTCTATTATATAAGCTGTCATGGTAACAAGCATTCTATTATAAAGGCTGCCATGGTAACACGCATTCTATTGTAAAGGCTGTCATGGTAACAAGCATTCTATTATATAAAAGGCTGTCATGGTAACAAGCATTCTATTGTAAAGGCTGTCATGGTAACACGCATTCTATTATAAAGGCTGTCATCGTAACACGCATTCTATTATAAAGGCTGTCATCGTAACAAGCATTCTATTGTAAAGGTTGTCATGGTAACACGCATTCTATTATAAGGTTGTCATGGTAACAAAGCATTCTCTTATAAAGGCTGTCATCGTGACAAGCATTCTATTATAAAGGCTGTCATGGTAACAAGCATTCTATTGTAAAGGCTGTCATGGTAACAAGCATTCTATTGTAAAGGCCTTCATGGCTAACTGTAATATTAGAGTATTGTTTTGTTCTCAAGACTTACAGTAAAGTCTAGGTAACAAATACCATTAGATTCTTTTCTTTACATGTTTTAGCTGTGAGTCAGGTTCACATGAAGCACTTTTTATTTTACACACAGGGACTGATCATAGATCATGTTCTTTGTTGTTTAATTAGCTAAAATCTGCATTTCCTCCTAGCAGGGATTTTGTGCATATTTCAGTGTTACTTTTTTTGGGCCCTCAGCAGTTTGCATTCCCTGAAAGATGAAGCCAACGCACCATGACATTGTTTGTGTAGATCCAGCTATATGCCTCAACCCAAATGATTGGAAAAGATCATCCCCGTCTAATTTCCTGTTGTCTTGGTTTT
Organism: Oncorhynchus nerka; assembly: GCF_034236695.1. Classification (NCBI taxonomy): domain Eukaryota; kingdom Metazoa; phylum Chordata; class Actinopteri; order Salmoniformes; family Salmonidae; genus Oncorhynchus; species Oncorhynchus nerka. Next base: position 2,295 of record NW_027035137.1, on the reverse strand, counting down.
ATTCAGTGCCTATTTTTCTATTCATTTGGGGTGGAGAAACCTATAGCTGGATCTCCAAACAATGTCTTGATCTATACAACCGGTTTTTGTTGGACGTGGTTTCATTTTGACATTAGACTACTTTAGAGACCTGAAAACATCTGATAGATTTTTATTTGAAAGTGGAGTGTCCCTTTAGGTTGTCTACGTTGTTGACATTATTCCATTATTCCTTTTATAGGTTTCGCTTCATGGATAGACAGAGAAATGTCATGAACTCATTGATTCCTCATTCTCTTTCCTCTCATTCTCATTTTAGGTAGACTGTTCCTGTTACTCCCAGTCAGCATGGTAGCTGTGATTCTACTGATTCTACTGGGAGCGGCATCCTACAAACACAGGAAGAAGTCGGACTCTAGGTTTTTTGTTGTCCTTGATGGCTTTTGTTTTGGCAATATTTTCTGTTTTCCTTCCAGACTCATATCAAACATCTCCAATCGAAAATCAAATCAAGAGTCGGCTTTCTATTCCGCAACAAAGCCTCCTTCACTCACGCCGCCATACTTACCCTAGTAAAACTGACTATCCTACCGATCCTCGACTTTGGCGATGTCATCTACAAAATTGCTTCCAACACTCTACTCAGAAAACTGGATGCAGTTTATCACAGTGCCATCCGTTTTGTCACTAAAGCACATTATACCACCCACCACTGCGACTTGTATGCTCTAGTCGGCTGGCCCTCGCTACATATTCGTCGCCAGACCCACTGGCTCCAGGTCATCTACAAGTCCATGCTAGGTAAGCTCCACCTTATCTCAGTTCACTGGTCACGATGGCAACACCCATCCGTAGCACGCGCTCCAGCAGGTGTATCTCACTGATCATCCCTAAAGCCAACACCTCATTTGGCCGCCTTTCGTTCCAGTACTCTGCTGCCTGTGACTGGAGCGAATTGCAAAAATTGGTGAAGTTGGAGACTAGTATCTCCCTCACCAACTTCAAACATCTGCTATCTGAGCAGCTAACCGATCGCTGCAGCTGTACATAGTCTATTGGTAAATAGCCCACCCATTTTCACGTACCTCATCCCCATACTGTTTTTATTTATTTACTTTTCTGCTCTTTTGCACACCAATATCTCTACCTGTACATGACCATCTGATCATTTATCACCCCAGTGTTAATCTGCAAAATTGTAATTATTCGCCTACCTCCTCATGCCTTTTGCACACAATGTATATAGACTCCCCTTTTTTTCTACTGTGTTATTGACTTGTTAATTGTTTACTCCATGTGTAACTCTGTGTTGTCTGTTCACACTGCTATGCTTTATCTTGGCCAGGTCGCAGTTGCAAATGAGAACTTGTTCTCAACTAGCCTACCTGGTTAAATAAAGGTGAAATAAAAATAAATGTAAAAAAATGTAAAAATGCTGCCCATCCCTGACCTACCTGCTGCATCCTGCTCAAATGTATTTTTCAGTTCTTAAGAGTAACTGTGAATGGATGTTACAATAACACATTTTCATGAGATTCAATCAATGTTAACCAGTGGATTTTTCTCTGAAAATAAAAGAGGATATTTTAGCCGCTGTGACTGGGTCTTGACGTTTTCACAGCCACAGGTAGGTACTGTTTTATTTGTGAAGTTAGGTTGCATAATTATTGAATTTGTGTTTGGTAAAATGTGATATGCGGCAGGTAGCCTTGAGGTTAGAGCGTTGGGACAGTAACTGAAAGGTTGTTTATTCGAATCTCCGAGCTGACAAGGGGGAAAATCTGTCTGTGCCCTTGAGCAAGGCACTTAATGTCAATTTCTCCAGTGGTGCTGGATAATGGTGACCCTGACTTCCTCCCTGTAGGTGTCTCGGGGGGATTTGAAATAAACAAAAACCTATTTTACATTTCACACTTAAATAAATGAAAAATATAAACATCCCAAATTATTATTATTATTATATTCACTCATATTGACATTTTACTTTGATGGGTATAGACTGACCTCTGGTGGCTAATTGGCGGTACTACAACTTCAGTACAGAGCTCAATCATCGCTCTGTATTTGTACCTGCTGTGCTGTCTGTTGCCTTTGGAGGGAAGAACAAGAACATTTACAAGAGTACTTCCAAGCTCCAACTATACACTTCATCTGGGTGTTTTCTGGTACTTGAAGATAGAAATGATAACTGAATCTGATACATAGTTACCAGGAAGTAAATAACTTTCAATTCAACTCAAATATATTTATTGTTCATATGAAGTATTGACAGTAGTGGGGACAGTAGTGAAAAGGCTAGAGAGCTTTAAGTTCCTC
>NW_027035136.1:0-9671 GCF_034236695.1 Oncorhynchus nerka | reverse complement strand
AAATAAAAAATCCCCATAAAAATCTGTCTGTTTAAGCTTGAGATATCTGAATTGTTTTGGGATGGGCTTCGTCTCCGCTGTGGCCGATGTCGGCCACAGCGGTGTTTGTCAGTCTTCTTGCAAAAATGTCTGTAGCATCCAATTAATATTACCCCACCATTGAAAGCTGTGACTCTCATGAACACCTACAAATCGTTGTTTGGCTCTACGACACCCACAAGCCTTTATTTATTTCACCTTTATTTAACCAGGTAGGCAAGTTGAGAACAAGTTATATTTTCAATTGAGACCTGGCCAAGATAAAGCAAAGCAGTTCGACACATACAACAACGGCACAGAGTTGCACATGGATAAAACAAACATACGAGTCAATAATGCAGTAGAAAAAAATAGATCTATACAGTATGAGCAAATGTAGGTTAGATAAGGGAGGTAAAGGCAAAAAAGGCCATAGTGGCTGAAGTAAATACAATATAGCAAGTAAAAACACTGGAATGTGTTAGATTTGCAGTGGAAGAATGTGCAAAGTAGAAATATAAATAATGGGGTGCAAAGGACGCAAACAAATAAATAAATACAGTAGGGAAAGAGGTAGTTGTTTGGGCTAAAATTATAGATGGGCTATGTACAGGTGCAGTAATCTGTAGCTGCTCTGACAGCTGGTGCTTAAAGCTAGTGAGGGAGACATGGGTCTCCAGCTTTCAGGAGATTTTGTAGGTCGTTTCCAGTTAATCAGATCAAATCAAATCAAATTTATTTATATAGCCCTTCGTACATCAGCTGATATCTCAAAGTGCTGTACAGAAACCCAGCCTAAAACCCCAAACAGCAAGCAATGCAGGTGTAGAAGCACGGTGGCTAGGAAAAACTCCTAGAAAGGCCAAAACCTAGGAAGAAACCTAGAGAGGAACCAGGCTATGTGGGGTGGCCAGTCCTCTTCTGGCTGTGCCGGGTGGAGATTATAACAGAACATGGCCAAGATGTTCAAATGTTCATAAATGACCAGCATGGTCGAATAATAATAAGGCAGAACAGTTGAAACTGGAGCAGCAGCACAGTCAGGTGGAAGTTGAAACTGGAGCAGCAGCATGGCCAGGTGGACTGGGGACAGCAAGGAGTCATCATGTCAGGTAGTCCTGGGGCATGGTCCTAGGGCTCAGGTCAGTTGAAACTGGAACAGCAGCATGGCCAGGTGGACTGGGGACAGCAAGGAGTCATCATGTCAGGTAGTCCTGGGGCATGGTCCTAGGGCTCAGGTCCTCCGAGAGAGAGAAAGAAAGAGAGAAGGAGAGAATTAGAGAACGCACACTTAGATTCACACAGGACACCGAATAGGACAGGAGAAGTACTCCAGATATAACAAACTGACCCCAGCCCCCCGACACATAAACTACTGCAGCATAAATACTGGAGGCTGAGACAGGAGGGGTCAGGAGACACTGTGGCCCCATCCGAGGACACCCCGGACAGGGCCAAACAGGAAGGATATAACCCCACCCACTTTGCCAAAGCACAGCCCCCACACCACTAGAGGGATATCTTCAACCACCAACTTACCATCCTGAGACAAGGCTGAGTATAGCCCACAAAGATCTCCGCCACGGCACAACCCAAGGGGGGGCCAACCCAGACAGGATGACCACAACAGTGAATCAACCCACTCAGGTGACGCACCCCCTCCAGGGACGGCATGAGAGAGCCCCAGTAAGCCAGTGACTCAGCCCCTGTAATAGGGTTAGAGGCAGAGAATCCCAGTGGAAAGAGGGGAACCGGCCAGGCAGAGACAGCAAGGGCGGTTCGTTGCTCCAGAGCCTTTCCGTTCACCTTCCCACTCCTGGGCCAGACTACACTCAATCATATGACCCACTGAAGAGATGAGTCTTCAGTAAAGACTTAAAGGTTGAGACCGAGTTTGCGTCTCTGACATGGGTAGGCAGACCGTTCCATAAAAATGGAGCTCTATAGGAGAAAGCCCTGCCTCCAGCTGTTTGCTTAGAAATTCTAGGGACAATTAGGAGGCCTGCGTCTTGTGACCGTAGCGTACGTGTAGGTATGTACGGCAGGACCAAATCAGAGAGATAGGTAGGAGCAAGCCCATGTAATGCTTTGTAGGTTAGCAGTAAAACCTTGAAATCAGCCCTTGCTTTGACAGGAAGCCAGTGTAGAGAGGCTAGCACTGGAGTAATATGATCAAATTTTTTGGTTCTAGTCAGGATTCTAGCAGCCGTATTTAGCACTAACTGAAGTTTATTTAGTGCTTTATCCGGGTAGCCGGAAAATAGAGCATTGCAGTAGTCTAACCTAGAAGTGACAAAAGCATGGATTAATTTTTCTGCATCATTTTTGGACAGAAAGTTTCTGATTTTTGCAATGTTACGTAGATGGAAAAAAGCTGTCCTCGAAATGGTCTTGATATGTTCTTCAAAGAGAGATCAGGGTCCAGAGTAACGCCGAGGTCCTTCACAGTTTTATTTGAGACGACTGTACAACCATTAAGATTAATTGTCAGATTCAACAGAAGATCTCTTTGTTTCTTGGGACCTAGAACAAGCATCTCTGTTTTGTCGAGTTTAATAGTAGAAAGTTTGCAGCCATCCACTTCCTTATGTCTGAAACACATGCTTCTAGCGAGGCAATTTTGGGGCTTCACCATGTTTCATTTAAATGTACAGCTGTGTGTCATCCGCATAGCAGTGAAAGTTAACATTATGTTTTCGAATAACATCCCAAGAGGTAAAATATATAGTGAAAACAATAGTGGTCCTAAACGGAACCTTGAGGAACACCGAAATTTACAGTTGATTTGTCAGAGGACAAACCATTCACAGAGACAAACTGATCTTTCCGACAGATAAGATCTAAACCAGGTCAGAACATGTCCGTGTAGACCAATTTGGGTTTCCAATCTCTCCAAAAGAATGTGGTGATCGATAGTATCAAAGCAGCACTAAGGTCTAGGAGCACGAGGACAGATGCAGAGCTCGGTCCGATGCCATTAAAATGTCATTTACCACCTTCACAAGTGCCGTCTCAGTGCTATGATGGGGTCTAAAACCAGACTGAAGCATTTCGTATACATTGTTTGTCTTCAGGAAGGCAGTGAGTTGCTGCGCAACAGCCTTCTCTAAAATTTTGAGAGGAATGGAAGATTCGATATTGGCCGATAGTTTTTTATATTTTCTGGGTCAAGGTTTGGCTTTTTCAAGAGAGGCTTTATTACTGCCACTTTTAGTGAGTTTGGTACACATCCAGTGGATAGAGAGCCGTTTATTATGTTCAACATAGGAGGGCCAAGCACAGGAAGCAGCTCTTTCAGTAGTTTAGTTGGAATAGGGTTAATGGCAGCAGAGAACTGGAAGGAGAGGCGGCCAAAGGAGGGTTGGTTTGGCGGTGACCAGAGAAATATACCTGCTGGAGCGCGTGCTGCAGGTGGGGAGATGCTTATGGTGACCAGCGAGCTGAGATACAGGGGGACTTTACCTAGCAGGGTCTTGTAGATGACCTGGAGACAGTGGGTTTGGCGTGCAGTATGAAGCGAGGGCCAGCCAACCGAAGCTATACAGGTCGCATGTGTCAGAGTAGTATATGGTGCTTTGGTGACTGAAAGGATGGCACTCGTGATGACTGCCATCCAATTTATTGGGTAGGGTATTGGAGGCTATTTTTGTAAATGACATGCCGTGAAGTCGAAGGATCGAGTGGGATGGTCAGTTTTACGAGGGTATGTTTGGCAGCATGGGTGAAGGATGCTTTGTTCTGCGAAATAGGAAGCCAATTCTAGATTTAGCTTTGGATTAGGAGATGTTTGATGTGGGTCTGGAAGGAGAGTTTAGTCTAACCAGACACCTAAGGTATTGTAGTTGTCTACGTATTTAAAGTCAGAGCTGTCCAGAGTGGCTGATGTCTGGACGGGTGGTGCGAGAGTGCAAGCAGCGATGCGGTTTGGAAAGCATGCATTTAGTTTTACTTGTGTTTGATGCCCCTTCACGTTGATACAAGAAAGCTCAAGGAAATTACAAGACTCATTTAAAATTAATTTCCTGAGGCTTTCTTGCATCTCTCAGATACCTATAGAACAGACACTTTTAAAACATACTTCATTTTTTTTGCCATGTGTCTCATATCACTGTCGTTCTATGGGCTAGTGTGCAAAAGGCCGGTCAATGCTCGCATCAAGTAATGAAATACTGCATATGTACACACATTACACAGGCAGGCATGCGGAGGGTGGATGGCTCACACTAATGGCTGGAGCGGCCTATGAATGGAAGGCATCAAGCCACGCATGGAGAGCTCCATGTACGTTTGATACTGTTCCATTTAGTCCGCTCAGCCATTGCACCCTAACCAGTCCCCCCCAAATGAAGGTGCACGCAACCAACTGTAAATATATACACATACTGTAACTGGTCAAAAGTTTGGGCCACGCTCTACTCATTCAAGGGTTTTTCCTTTGTTTTCTACATAATAATATATAAAATGCCTAGAGAGTGCAAAAGTGTCATCAAGGCCAAAGGTGGCCTACTTTGAAGAATCACAAACATAAAATATATTTTGATTTGTTTAACACTTTTTGGTTACTACATGATTTCATGTGTTATTTCATAGTGTTGTCTTCACTATTATTCTACAATGTAGAATATAGTAAAATAAAGAATAACATGGAATGAGTGGGTGTGTCCAAACTTCTCATTGGTACTCTATATACAGTGCATTTGGAAAGTATTCAGACCCCTTGACTTTTTACATTCTAGTACATTACAGCCTTACTCTAAAATGTTTTTTTTTTTCACTATATCCTCAATCTACACAATACCCCATAATGAAAAAGCAAAAACAGATTCTTAGAAATGTTTTCAAATTTATTCAAATAAAAAACTGAAATATAACATTTGCCATAAAGTATTCTGACCCTACTTAGCACTTTGTTGAAGCTGCCTTTGGCAGCGATTACAGCTTGAGTCTTCTTGGGTATGACCCAACAAGCAGCACACCTGTATTGGAGTTTCCCACATTCTTCACTGCAGATCCTCTAAAGCTCTGTCAGGATGGATGGGGGCGTGCTACACAGCCATTTTCAGGTCTCTCCAGAGATGTTTGATTGGGTTCTGGCTGGGCCACTCAGGAAATTCAGAGACTTGACCCAAAGCCACTCCTAGCGTAGTCTTGGCTGTTGCTAGGGTCGTTGTTCTGTTGGAAGGTGAACCTTTGCCCGCAGTCTGAGGGTCCTGGCGCTCTGGAGCCGGTTTTCCTCAAGGATCTCGATTTTCTTCATTCATCTTTCCTTCAAATCCTGACTAGTCTCCCAGTCCCTGCTACTGAAGAAATATCCCCACAGCATGGTCTACCACCACCATGCTTCACCGTGAGGGATGGTGCCAGGTTTCCTCAGGCGTGGCGCTTGGCATTCAGGCCAAAGAGGTTCAATCTTGGTTTCATCAGACTAGAGAATCTTGTTCTCATGGTCTGAGTGTCTTTAGGTGCCTTGTGGCAGACGCTCAAGCGGGTTGTCATGTGCCTTTTACTGAGAGTGTCTTCCGTCTGGCCACTCTACCATAAAGGCCTGATTGGTGAGTGCTGCAGAGATAGTTGTCCTTCTGGAAAGTTCTCCCATCTCCACAGAGGAATTCTGGAGCTCTGTCAGAGGGACCATTGGGTTCTTGGTCATCTCCTGACCAAGGCCCTTCTCCCCGATTGCTCATTGGCAGGGCAGCCAGCTCTAGAAAGAGTCTTGGTGGTTCCAAACTTCTCCATTTAAGAATAAAGGAGGCCACTGTGTTCTTGGGGACCTTCAATGCTGCAGAATTTGCAGTGCCTCGACTCGATCCTGTCTCTGAGCTCTCCGGACCGGTTCCTTCAACCTCATGGCTTGGTTTTGCTCTGACATGCACTTTCCACTGTAGAACATATAGACAGGTGTGTGGCTTTCCAAATCATGTCAATCAATTGAATTTACCACAGGTGGACTCCAATCAAGTTGTAGAACCAACTCAAGGATGATCAATGGAAACAGGATGCACCTGGGCTCCATTTTGAGTCTCATAACAGGGTCTGAACATTTATTGGAAACATTAAACAAGAAGTTTAATACATTTGCTAAAATTTCAACAACAATTTTCATTCTCTTTGTCATTATAGAATTATTGTGTGTAGATTGTGAGGGAAAACATGTATGTAATCCATTTTAGAATAAAGCTGTCAAGGGTTTGAATACTTTTCGAATGCACTGTGTATAGATATATATAAATATGATTTGTTTTATTATTATTATTTTATGAAACATTGAATTTGGCCTTTCCTACAACTCAGATATATACTAGGGTCCTTAGAATTCAAAATCAAACAGCTGAATGGTCCTTGGTATAACCATCTTACAACTCCATATGTTAGCCTAATAGAAACCCAGGCTCGGGCCTTAGACTCTAGAGGATTATGGGACCTCACTACCGACACAATTAACACGGTCTAGTATACACAAACACTGTACCAGAGTGTTCCCAAAATATTCAAATATTGATGCAGTGACAGTATTTTATGTAATGACATTACACATGCATGCTGGACAGTGCAGTGCACATGCAAAATGTGAGAAGGCCGTTTCAATTGCCTGTGGACATCGCTGGACATATGAATATAGAAAGTGTAGACAGAGAAATATATCTACCCATGCATGCACATGCATAAAAATGTATATTTCAAGTCACTAAGAGCACAAAATGTGTTTATTTTAGCCTTTAATATTGTAATGTAAAAACTAAAAGTCAATGATAGGTTGATGTGCCACACTGAAGGGTGATGGTGATGGAGACTATGGAGGTGGGACGGTATCAAGATGTGTCTCCAGCCAATGACAGTCCATCAAGCCTTTTACGTCTGAATGTCCCATATTAGTCCCGTGGGACACTAAACGTATGGCCTGGTCCCTGTTGTATCGGGTTCCCTTCATTCCAAGACTCCTGGGTCTATTTCTGATCTCCTGTAAGGTGATAGCTTGTCCTCATTCTGCCTGTCGCTTAACTTTTTGCTTCAAATCATCCCTCCCTCCCCTCTCTCTCTCTCTGCTGCCTCACAGATCAGAAACTTGGGTATTAGCTAAAATTCAGCAGGATCTCTGAGGTACTACTAGGCCCTGAGGATAGGGGTTTAATGCGGCTTCACATCAGTCTCTTCTCTTGTTGACCATCCAAACCTCCATACATACTGTCTCGAGATGGTGAGTAACACCGGTCCTCACTTTCTGACTGCTTACCTGTCCACTACTCTGTGTGCTGTCGATGGAACCTCCAGGGAATACAGCATTCCCAGATTTTCTTGTTTTTCTATTTTAAGCTTTTTGCTAGATTGAAAAATATATTTTGGAACTTTTTAAAACTCAACTGCACTTTGGACATTTTTTGGGTGGTGACATTTTTAGACATTTTTGTGTAAAGCTGTTCCTGGATATGCAATATCATTCACAGGATCTAAACATTGTGTTAACACTTTATTAACAACATTTATATAAAACATGCTGTAAAAGGTTAGCTACCTGAGGAAAATTAATGTTTTAATACATCCACATTCAAAAACACTGTCCTCTGTCCTGAGCCAGAGAAAGATTGTACCTGAACTGTTCTGAGAACATTTCAAGAGCTAGGTAGTAAACTACATTTACATATTCACCCCACATCACACTGATAGTCAGATCAAAGACTGTAACGCTAGATGGCGTACGAAACAGTGTACTGGACCTACACACAAGGACATCCTTTCACCTGTCGCTGACCAGGAACAGCTTGACACTGAAGTCAAAGGTCACTAATTGGCCTCCTGAGGGCTACAGCTGCAGGATGAACAGACCTAAAAGGTCCCATTGTTAAGCAGTTGATGTGTTTGTCCTTCAGGCACCCAAGAAGGCCAAGAGGAGGGGAGCAGCAGCAGAGGGCGGTTCCTCCAACGTGTTCTCCATGTTTGAGCAGAGCCAGATCCAGGAGTACAAGGAGGTGAGGATTTCTTAACACACTATGCAACACCTCATCACTTTTACACCTTAAAATATCAATGGGATAGATTTCCTTTCAACTCCCTATCTGGGCTGAGAGTGAGTGACTCTAGTCTGGCCACCAGTCAGTTTCATTGTAACCTAATTCTGCTGTAGAGTGGCTGAAATAGTTGCTTACGCTGAAACAGACAGGCACAGCGGCTAAATTGATACTGTTATAAACATGAGTCAATCATGATGTACTGTTTTTCCTTGTTTCATTAAAGGAGTGAACCCAAAATTAGATTGTGGGGGCTGGCCTCTGATTGGTAAATTCTCAGTGCAGTTGCTATTTTGTCTGCCCCCCCCCCCCTCTCTGAAGTTTCTGTAACCTTTTGGAGCTCTCCAGGCCTCCCTCTCGTCTGAGCCTTCAGCTGTCACTCAATCTCTCATCTTAAGTCCTCTGCTGCTGAGGGCTGCATGTTTTAAGTATGGCAGGACAACTGGGCCCTGGCTGGCACTGTGCACACAGAGGAGAGGGGAAGGGCAGTGAGGGGGGGGGGGCGAGAGAACAGGTGGGGAGAGAGTGAAACAGAAGGGGTGGGGGGTGGCACCTTCTTGAGCTTCTGATAAGGTCTAGAGTTTGGAAGGCAGGTTAGTGTACCTGATTATGAGGAGAGGAAGGTTGGAGAGGTGAACGGTATGTAGATGAAAGACGGAGGGTAGAGTGGAAGGATACTGTGTGTATGGAAGGATGGATAAGGTCAGGAAATAGGGATCTGGCAGTAGGTGGAGGTGTATATGATTGTATTGTTTTTAAAGTGTTGTCAAGAATAGGCACAATGCAGACTTGATGGAGGGAATTCTTGCTGCTGTATGTGATACAGACTTCTTAAGTTTCACTTGGGGGAATGTCTGACATCATCATTGGGACAGTCTTAACACTTTGTAAAGGATGGGGGAGTGTGTGCATGTGTGTGAGTCAGGAAGATGGATTACCAGCTGCTTTTTTAAGTTCAAGATCAACCATGGGGTCCTCTTGAGTTTCATAGACGTAAGAGATGAGGTCCAGAGACAGGCTGGGACAGTGGAAGAAGATTTAACAGGTGTAACCCAATGAGCTCTCCTAAATGAACTTGTAAAATTTCAATTTCTTCTGTTCTTTTTTTAGGTCTCGCCTAACAAAGGGTCACATAGCATTTGTGCCATAAATAGGCAGCACCTGGCACTTAAATGACCATCGTTGACAGGGTGTCTCTAAGTTGTATGGAGTGCACATGCTGCCCCGTCCCCACTACGCTGGACTGAACCCCCCTCTTCCATGTCCCTACACACAGGACTGAACCCCCTCCTCCATGTCCCACTACACACAGGACTGAACCCCTCTCCGTCCCACTGCACACAGGACTGAACCCCCTCCTCCATGTCCCACTACGCACAGGACTGAACCCCCCTCCTCCATTTCCCACTACACACTGGGACTGAACCCCCCTCCATGTCCCACCTATGCACAGGACTGAACCCCCCTCCTCCATGTCCCACTATGCACAGGACTGAACCCCCCCCTCTCTGCCTCCACCACCCTGGTGCTAGACCCCCACTTCCCCCTCCTCCTCCATGCCCCACTACACCTGGGGGACTGGGCCCCTCTCCTCCCCTTGTCCCACTACACACAGGACTGAACCCCCGCCTCCCCCTCCTCCTCCATGCC